>NC_057751.1:7259743-7296675 GCF_004010195.1 Chiloscyllium plagiosum
TCAGAACTAGAGGTCATGGGTTTAGGGTGAGAGGGAAATGATATAAAAGGGACCTAAGGGGCAACTTTTTCATGCAGAGGGTGGTACGTGTATGAAATGAGCTGCCAGAGGGTGTGGTGGAGGCTGGTACAATTGCAACATTTAAGAGGCATTTGGATGGGTATATGAATAGGAAGGGTTTGGAGGGATATGGGCCGGGTGCTGGCAGGTGGGACTAGATTAGGTTGGGATATGTGCGTGGCATGGGTGGGTTGGACCGAAGGGTCTATTTCCATGCTGTACATCTCTCTGACAGCAAAGTTGAACAAGAACATAGCAGGAGTAAGCGTGTGATAGCCATACAGATTCAGCGATCAAACAAATATGTGAAGATAATGAGAGTGACTCACTCTTTCGGAGCACATGCTGGAAATAGAAGCATAGATCAACAGAAAAGTCATGGGAAGTGAGATACAAAGTGTGTGCGGCACGGTGGCACAGTGGTTAGCACTGCTGCCTCACAGCGCCTGAGACCCAGGTTCAATTCCCGCCTCAGGCGACTGACTGTGGAGTTTGCGCATTCTCCCCGTGTCTGTGTGGTTTTCCTCCGGGTGCTCCAGTTTCCTCCCACAGTCCAAAGATGTGCAGGTCAGGTGAATTGGCCATGCTAAATTGCCTGTAGTGTTAGGTAAGGGGTAAATGTAGGGGTATGGGTGGGTTGCGCTTCGGCGGGTCGGTGTGGACTTATTGGGCCGAAGGACCTGTTTCCACACTGTAATGTAATCTTCTAATCTTCTCATAAAAAATGGGCTCAGATCATGAGAGTGCGAGTCATGGTAACAAGCAGAAGCTGAAAATGTCAACTGCACAAGAAACACATTTTGTTTTCCTCTTTGGTCAGCAAGTGGCTAATTCTTGCTGATCAACCACATTAAAATTCCAGATTACTTTCCAGATCATGTTGATTATTCTTGATGACAGGCATGTGAACACTTTCCTCTTGGCATTCCAGTGTTTTTGAAATCTGTACAGATTCTCGTTCCTCATGACATGTTGGTGATCTCGAGATGCTCTCCAGGTTTAAAAAGGTGCAAGTTCTGAAGCATGCTTCTATCCCTGCGGTCTGGTCATGATGAACAAAAGGTCATATTCAAACTGCCTTTCAATAGACCTCAGCAAGGGATAGAGGCAGATTGGAAAAGGCCTGAAGCAAAGGAGCTACTTACACAAAATCTTTTATCAGCAATGAATAAAAGCCCTATGTGCAGACACAAAAAAACACAAATATTCAAGTTTTCATGATATATTTAGTACAATAAGCTTCTACTTGACAGAAACAAAGTATGCTTTTATCTCTCCTATTCCTTTTGAGTTTGGTACAACAGTTTATGATAAGTTTCAAGTGCAGTTCATATTGAATGTAAGTTCATAGTTCCCTGAATTACAAGTAGATGCGATTGTGAAGAAGGCATTTGGTACGCTTGCTTTTATTGGTCACTGCATTAGGTATGTAAATTGGGAGGTCATGTTGCGGCTGTACAGGACATTGGTTTGGAATGCTGAGTGCGATTCTGGTCTCCCAGCTTTAGGAAGGATGTTGTGAAACTTGTAAGAGTTCAGAAAAGATTTTCAAGGATGCTGCTAGGGTTCGCAAATTTGAGCCACTGGGCAAGAACTTAACATCAAAACTAGGAGCAGGAGTAGGCCATCTGGCCCTTTTAGCCTGCTCCTCCATGCAATAAGATCATGGCTGATCTTACCTGCTTCACTTACCTGCCCTTTCTCAGTATCCCTTAATTCCTTTATTGTGCCAAAAAAAACTTTCTTAGCTTTAAAAACATTTACTAAGTAGCATCAACTAGTTCAATGGGCAGGGAATTCCATAGATTTCCAACGCTCTGGGTGCAGAAGTTCCTTTTCAATTCAGTCCTAAATCTGCTCCTCTTCATTTTGAGGCAATGTTCTCTTGTCCTAGTTTCACCTGCCAGTGGAAACATCCTCTCCTATATCTCTCTTTCTTATTCCCTTCAAAATTTTATGTTTTGATAAGAACCTCTCTCCTCATTCTTGTAAGTTCTAATGAATATTATCCTAGTCTACTCAGTCTCTCCTCGTAAGCCAACCCCTTCGACTCTGGAGTCAACCTCGTGAACCTCCTCTGCACCCCCTCCAGTGCCAGTACATTCTTTCTCAAGTAAGGAGACCAAACCTGTATGCAGTACTCCAGGTATGGCCTCAGCAGCATCCTGTGCAGCTGCAACATAACCTCCCTGCTTTTAAACTCAATCCCTTGAGCAATGAAGGAAAAAAAATCCATTTGCCTTCCTAATTACTTGTTGTACCTGCAGACCAACCCTCTGAGATTCATGCATAACAACACCCAGGTCCCTCTGCATAGCATGCTGCAACTTTTTACCATTCAAGTAAAATCCTTTTTACCGTTAATCCTACCAAAATGGATGACTTCACATTTATTCATGTTGTATTCCATCTGCTAGACCTTTGCTCACTCACCTAAACTATCTATGCCCCTTTGCAAAGTTTCACAGTCCTTTGCATACTTGACTTTGCCACTCAGCTTGGTGTCACCTGTTAACCTTGACACACTACAAGTGGTCCCTAACTCCCAAATCATCTGCGTAAGTTGTGAATAACGCGGTCCCAACACCGATCCCTGAGGCACACCACTGGTTACTAATCACCAACCAGAATAGCACTCATTTATCCTCATTCTTTGCTTCCTATTTGCTAACTAATTCTCTATCCATGCTAATACTTTACCCATGATGCCATGCATCGTTATCTTGTGCAGCAGTCTCATATGTGGCACTTTTGAAATTTCCAAAAGGAAATTGACATAAACCACATTTACTGGGTCCCCCTTGTCTACCTTGCTCATAATGTCTTCATAGAATTCCAAAATATTAGTTAAGTGTGACCTGCCCTTCATGAACCCACACTATGTCTGCCCAATCGGACATTTTCGATCTAGAGGTCTTGCTATTTCTTCCTTGATAAGACTCAAGCATCTTCCCCACGACAGAAGTTAAGCTTACCAGTCAATAATTCCCCATCTTCTGTCTACCCCCGCTCTTTTTAAACATTGGAAAACAGCAAGTGTGACGCCAATCTGCTGGAACTGCTCCAGAATCTAGCGAATTTTGGAAAATTACGGCACATGCACTTTTCTATTTCTGATGCCATCTCTTTCATAGCCTGGGAATGCCTTCCAACAGAGCCAAGAGACTTGTCTATCCTTAGCTCCATTTGTTTGCCCAACACAATCTCTTTTGTAATAATTTTTTCCAGGTCCTCACCTACCTTCAAATTCCTGGCATGTTTTTGATGTTCTCCACTGTGAAGACAGATACAAAATACCTGTTCAGTGCCTCAGCCATTTCATCATATCCCAAAACTAAATGCCCCTTTTCATCCTCTGAAGGACCAGCGTTTACTTTAGCCACTCTCTTTCATTTTATGTATTTATACAAACTTTTGCTATCTGTCTTGATATTCTGTGCTAGTTTTTTCTCCTGGTCTATCATTTCTTTATATCTCTATTTGTGGCTTTCTGTTCACTTTTAAAGCTTTCCCACTCTAGTTTCCCACTGATGTTGGCCACTTTGTACGCCTTCTCTTTTAATTTGATAGCCTCCCTTATTTTCTTAGATACCCATAGCATATTACCCCTTTTCTTACAGTCCTTCCTTATCACTGGAATATACTTTTGCTGAGCACTTCAAAAAACTGTTTGTCAACTGTCACACCATTAAAATCTTTGTTTTCAGTCTACTTTAGCCAACTCCTCCCTCATCCTATTGTAGTCTCCCTTGATGAAACACAGGACTTTGGTACTGGATTTTATCTTCACACTCTCCATCTGCATTCTAAATTCAACCATACTGTGATTGCTCCTTCTAAGAGGATCCATCACTATGAGCTCATTAATTATTCCTATCTCATTACACAGGACCAGATGTAGGATAGCTTGCTTTCTCGTTGGTTCCATTACATAGTCCTCAAGAAAACTATCACTGATACACTCAACAAACTCCTCCTGAAGGTTACCTTGACTGAGCTGGTTCAACCAATCGACATGTAGATTAAAATCACCCATGATAATGGCCTTACCATTTTTACAGGCATAAGTTATTTCTTTGTTTATTGCCTGCC
This sequence comes from Chiloscyllium plagiosum, assembly GCF_004010195.1. Taxonomy (NCBI): domain Eukaryota; kingdom Metazoa; phylum Chordata; class Chondrichthyes; order Orectolobiformes; family Hemiscylliidae; genus Chiloscyllium; species Chiloscyllium plagiosum. The sequence continues at coordinate 7,263,896 of NC_057751.1, forward strand.
CCAGTGTGATGCTATTATTTGGTGGCATAGCCTATAGGCCAAAGTGATGTTTTTTTCTTGGAATTTCTAATTTCCACCCAAATGGATTCAACCTTATTTTCCACAGAACCTACGTCATCTCTCTGCACCATCCTGATGTCATCCTTAAATTTCAGAGTTGCACCATCTCCCTTATTGTCCTGTTTATCCTTCTGAAATAGTCTGATACCCCTGGATATTTAACTACCAGTTATGACTATTAGGCGACCATGTCTCTGTAATGGCTACTAAATCATGTTCATTTGTGATGATTTGCGCTGTTAACTTATCGACCTTGTTATGAATGCTCTGACCATTCAGGTCAAGTGCCCTTATGCTTGTTTTCATACCCTCATGATTTCCAGCATCTGTAATAAAAAAATCCTGAGTTATCTTTCCTTTTTACTTCTTTCATAGTTTGCCTTGTACTTAAACCCTCTTGCACACACGCTAACCTGCTGATTAGGTTTGTATTAACCACCATACTTCATTTTCCCTTGCCCTTGCCCCATAGCACACTAGTTTAAATTCCTCGTGACCACCCTATGTACCCTTTTCACTAGAACACTGGTTCTGGATTGGTTCGGGTGGAGACAGTCCCATCAGTACAGATATCTCCTGTTCAAAAACTGATGCTAATGCTCCATGAAATGGAACCCCTCTTTGCAACGCCACTTCCTTCGTCAGATGTTTGCTTCCCTAATTTTCTTATCCCTCAGTTGAATTGCATATGGCTTGGGCACTCATCCAGAGATTGTAACACTTGACGCCCTGTTCCTTAATTGATATTCATTGAATCTGTACAGTATGGAAACAGGCCATTAGGCCCAACAAGTCCACACTGACTCTCCAAAGAGTAACCCACCCAGACCCATTCCTCTACCCTATTACTCTACACTTATCCCTGACTAATGCACCTGACCCATACTATGGGCCATTTCGTATCGTCAGTTCACCTGACCTGCACATCTTTGAACTGTGGGAGGAAACTGGACTGCCCAGAGGGAACCCCGCAGGGGAGAATGTGCAAACTCCACAAGGACCGTCACCTGAGGATGGAATTGTAACCGGATCCCTGCCACTGAGGTAGTATTGCTAACCACTGAGCTGCCCTAGTGCTTGTCATTCCTCATGCTTGGTAATCCTCAGGTCCTCCTTCCGAGCCTTACCTATGTTGTTTGTCCCAATGTGGACCACAACAACTGGACCTCTTCTTCCCATTCCAATGTCCTCAAGCTGGTCAGAGATATCCTGCACCCTGTTTCAGGCAGGCAACACACCATAAGCCACTGCTGGTCTGGCTTACAAAGAATACTATCTATCCTTCCCGAATCATAGAATCCCTTATAATTATCACTTGTTTTTTTGCTCCCCCCTCTTGAATTGCTTTCTGCACCATACTGCCGTGGTCAGCTGGCTGTTCGTCCCCACAGCCCTTTTCCTCATCCACACAGGGAGTAAGCATCTTATACCTGTTGGATAAGTTCAAAAGCTGAGGGTTTTCCATTCCTGAACTCAGGATCCCCCTACTTACTTCACTTGCAATCACACCCTGTTGTCCCTGATCACAAACTGAATTTCTATTATTTAATCCACCAGGTGTGACTGCCTCCTGAAATAAAGCGTCAAGGTACTTCTTTCCATCCTGGATGTGCAGCAGTGTTTGAAGCTCAGATTTCAGCTCATCAACTCTGAGCTAGAGTTTCTCCAGGAACCAACACTTGCTGCAGATGTGGTCACTGCAGTTCACAATGGATTCATCTTTTTTTTAATGAGAGCTAACTCCTACAATATTGTCAAAGAGCAGATAGCGATCTGTGTTAACCAAAACAAACAGTGAAGGGTATTCGGACTGCTGTGTGGAAGGCCTCAGAGCGTTTCTGCTTTTCCCATATTGTTGCAGGTGATGGAGCATATCAGGGGCTGGTATCTCATCACTAAATCATCCTTTATTTACATATGGAGATTACTTGACACTGATCCAGCTCCCTCAGAGACTGCACATCATCTACCCAGCCATCTCTACTTAATTACTTTATTAAATTATGTAAATTTGAGTTAATTTATAATACTTATCTGCTATGGTCTTTTTCAAACTTACTGCAGCTTCCCTCTTATGTGACTCCAGTAGTTGTCAGTGCACTGAGTTTTATACTCACTCTGTGCTGCTGCTGCACAGGCTTGAATAGGCTGGGGCTTTTTTTTCCTCTGGTGTGTCTGAGGCTGAGGTTCATTAAATCATAAGGAGCATGGATAAGGTGTATAGGCAGGGACTTTTCCTGGGGTGGAGAAGTTCAAATCTAGATGGCATAGGTTTAAGATGAAAGCGGAAAGATTTAAAAGGGACTTAAGGGGCAACTGTTTCATGCAGAGGGTGGTGCTTGCACAGAATGAGCTGCCAGAGGAGGTGGTAGAGGCTGGGATAATTACAACATTTAAAAGGGATCTGGATGTGTATATGAATAGGAAGGGTGAAGAGGGATATGGGCCAAGTGCTGGCAAGTAGGACTAGATGAATTTAGGATACCTGGTCGGCTTGGACGAGTTGGACCAAAGGGTCTGTTTCTGTGCTGTACAGCGCTATGAATCTCGGTCACTTTTTTTCCAATTTCAAAATGTCCTGCTCGACCAGAAGATCCCATAATTGATATCTGAACTGTCCTCAATTAAATAGAATTATGCAAGAACAGAAACCGGATTGGCATCATTTAGCTTCTACCACACTGCCTTGGGAAGATGACATGACTCCTGCCTGGTGACCTCATTTGGAAAAAATGTGTGGATTGTGATGCTCTTATTGGTTAAACAGTCATCTACTACAGCATTCTAAGAATTGGCTTATCCATAGTCCTTCACTGCAGCAAAATGTATGCCAGTGCTTCAGAGGAATGTTTGCAACAAAATTTGACTTGGAGCTGCTGTAGGGGATATTTGGACAGAGGACCAAAAGCTTGGCAAGTTTTTTGACCTTGTCAAGGTTTGAGGTTTTGAAAAGGATTTTGTGAATGTTCAGGAGTTGACATTGTGCTCAGGCAGGTCAAGGTGCACTTGTTCCTAGCTGTACATTTGGCATCAATGACGTAAAAAGGGCCTGAATTAGGGTTTTCATGGTGGAGGAGGTTAATGAAATTGGGAAGGAGCAAAACTCTGGAAAGGTTTGAAAGTAAGGATAAGAATTTTTGAAATTTAGACATAGTAAGAGGAGGAGTTAATATTGGTCAGCAAGCACAAAGGCTTGATGGTAGTGCAACTGAGATGAGGCAACAGTTAGTACCATGAAACCAACCCCAGCAAGCTGAGTGCAGAAAAGAAAGCTTAAATATTAAATATTTGCACATATATTTACGACTGAGAAAATTATCACTGATTTTCACAACGCATCAATTCCCTCACTGCAAGGAGAAAGATGCAGTGAAACTGACAACTGATCCAATCTCTACAAAAGTTATTACTGCACTACCCTTGATAAATGACAATCATACTGAAGTTTTTTTTTATTAAAAATCTGAATTGTATCAGCTGATCAAGCTGCTTTATCTGGTGGAACTTGACTGGGCATGTTTGGATCGGTTTACTGCAGGGGAGACGAAGCAGTCTCAATTTATGGTGCCTTTTCCAGGATGTGTATTTATATGATTCGTTACCAAATTAAGCAAAAATCTTCCACTGTTCCTTTTTTGTACTTTACCACCTGCTCATTGCAACCTGAGCAGTATCTTGGATGAGTGAAGAAAGAGATTTTGTAATATTTTCCAAGTTTTTTGTGTTTGAGATCCCTTTATCCCTGTTGACTTGTACTTGTTTCTCTCTTTATGTCATCGAATTTTCATTCTGCTCTCAGGAATTTTGCCCATGGTGTTGTCAGGATGTATAAATAACCTTAAATGGAGTTGTGAGAGAGACATCACTTGAAGAGCATAAATGTTACCACAGGCCCTTTAAGTCAAGTGGCCTGTTTCCTTTTTTCACATGCTGTGTAAATATGCAGTATATATGTTCATTTCCAAGACTCAGATCTGGATGGATACACTTTCTAGCAAGGATCCTGATCCAACAGATAGGAACCATGACTAAATTAGATTCCACCCCTGCTCAAGGAACTCAAGCTGATAAAAATGCTCTAATGGGCTGAATCCAGAATCTTGTACTGTGGAGGACGCAGCAGATTTGTGGTCTGTGTCCCTGAAGCGAGACATTTTCTCTTTGTAGATCTTGCATTAATTTCTCTACCTTGAGTTGTCCTGCATCACATTGATCAATGCAGCTTGGTCCCTCTTCTTGCAAGATATGACCTAAATGTAAAGCTATAACAATGTTGCAAAGAACAGTGTGAGGAAAGGTAAGTGGCCTCCATTCGCTTCCAATAACCTGGCGATGATGACTGGTCCAAATCCCTTCCTTGCCCAACTCGAGGTGACGAGTCTCCTCATGCTGCTATATTCCTTTTTCAAGTTTCAATTTTCTTGCAACTGAACGAGTGAAGTTCGTAACAGATCCTTTCTCTTGAAGTAACAATAGAAAATGTCTCCTTGTAAAATCATCATCGTACATGAAGCCATCAATTCAGTAAGGAATGTAAAACCACTACTTCTAATGCTTCATCAGTCCCAGGAATGACATTATCAGTCAGTAATCTGATGTTAGCTTGTATAGAAAAATATGGAGTGCTTTGTGTGATGGGTGTGGTGATTCTGCTCAATGACAAATTCAAGATTATTTCCCCTCGTGGCAGTTTGACAACTTGAATTCAGATCCAAGGAACCTCGAAATGAAAGCTGGTAGTACCAGAAGTGACCTTCTAGCTGTTGTAAAAACACAATTGGTTCACTGACATCTTTACAGAAAGGAAGCCTGACATCCTTGTCTTCGGCTGCAGCCTGACATTAATCCAGAAACTTCTTTCTTAAATGGCCTGGCTTGCTGCCAATCTGCTTTCTTCAGAAGGATGTAAAATAGTAATGCCCGTCTCCTCAAACTGATTACCTTCGGAAAGTATCTACCAACAACCTTTTCTCAAAGACTCAGATTATTGAATGAGTAACTGGCGATCAGGAACCATTTGAGGTTGAACCCTGGTCTCAGTTACCTGATCTCAAACTGGTTAGCAAATAGTGTATGGCAACTGGTCTCGTTGTTTCTGAATTATAGAGTGGTCCGGTTGGGCACAGTCAGAGTGGGATTCTGTTCTTGGTGGAAGATGAATAAAAAATGACTGGACCATGTGAATTTATGATCCACCACCCACTGCAGTCAACACTATCGAGAGTCATCTGTTTGTCACTTGAGTGGTGGACCTCCTTACTGTGAAGAAAGTTTGCCCAATGCGCTTTCAGTTAACAGTGAACATTAAAATAGCTTGTGGTTTTCTTCTCCCTTGCTCTTAGCAATGCACTGATTCTCTTGGTGTGTTCTTTAACCTCACAAGTGGCCAATCAATGTGTTTGAGTACAGTCAGATATAGCTGTTTCATTTGGGGTCACAGCAGGGCAAAATGGGAAGTTTTTTTTCTCTCCTTTGTTTCATGCACCATCAGTGCATTCCTTTATTGCATTTTGATTGGTGAATTGCATTGAACAATTAGGTAACAAACTCTTCAACTTCCAGGTACACAAATGAGACGGCAGTAGTAAAGTCATTGGAGTAGTGAAACAGAACCCCGGAGGTGCAAATTGTGGGGATGTGCGTTTGAATCTCAACATGGCACGTGGTGAAGTTAAATTCAGTGAAAACTTAGATTGAAATCCTAACTGGCTCTGCCAACGTGTGACTCTTGCCAAGAGCAATGTGGTTGATGCTTCTTTAACTGCCGACTTAGCAATTAGGGAGGGGCAATAGATGCTGGCCTAGCCAGAAATGTCCACATCGTATGAACAACTTAGAAAGAAGCTTCCCAGGTGGAAGTTAAAGTGATGTTTGCTCAACATAGCCTCTTGGGGGAGCTAACGGACAAACCTGCATTGACAACTATTTGGACAATGAACATAGTATCATAATGATCTTGAGGTCTGAAGGCAATTACGTTAGTGACCTTTCGGAGGAAATGTGAACACCCTGGGGATGTTTTTTTTTAATGGGGATTTGTTTCGAGTTGGAAAAGCGGTTTTTTTTTGAGCAACTCCAAAAACTGGTGTTACCCCAAAAATAATCTTGTAACAAACTCGCATTGCAAAGATAGTGAGGGAACATGTGACCGTTTTTGAAGTGCAGTAGAACGGATGAAAGAAACAGGTCAACAAGATTGCCAATTGTTTCCAATTATATGTTTACACGCATCTAACTCTGCCAGTGCACTCAACAGCAGCATGCATTCAACCAACATCTTTTAAAATGTAAGATGTTACAATAAGTTGTACCAAGATGTAATCAAATAAGCAAGTAGGAAATGTTAAGGGTGGTTTAAAAAAGAGCTTAGTCCAAAAGCTAAGTTATATAGGAAGCTCTTAAAGGGAAGTCTTAAAGATGAAATCCCCAAAGCCTTGGGGCCCAGGTGAGAAGAGAGGCTCAGCAGCTCTAAATGCAGTTATCTCTCAAAATTGTCAGGTTAATATAGATTGCAGTTGGGACAGTGAAAGGTCATGGGAAGATATGAAAATAAGAATGACCCAGCAACTTAATATATCTGTACATTTCTGTCACCAAATTAAAATTGGATAAATTATATCCAATTACAAGCAAATCAAGTAAGAACAGATAACCTGAATCTTTTTTAAGGAGGTGGTCATACATATTTTGAAAATTGGGAGAAAGTAGAGAGTTTGTCGATTTCACAAGCTTGGTGGAGGAAGATAGATTCACTCTCGATATAACTATGCACACTAGCTGTGTCTCTAACGTGAGTGAGGTGTGTTAAAGCAGCAACAATGAAAAATTCTCAGTACCTTTTGAGAAACATTAAGTTATGCAATTATAGCAATTTCAGATTGCTGCAGTACCCTCTGTATTTCACTGTTATCTTCAAGATTACAATTATGAATCATTTTTCAGAGTCAACTGTGTTGCTGAGACATAGATAAGGAAAGCACAGACATGTACAAAACACATTCTGTATAAACGCTGATAAAAAGAAGCAAAAAATATTGAAAGGGTAAAGTCACTGATACAGAAGGAAGGAAGGAATATTAAGTGAAACTAATTACGGCCGAAACAGATGTAAAACTTCTCAAACCTTGATGACCTGCTTTCTTTTTGGTGATTTACTTTGATTCTCATGCTGCTACCTTCTTGGTGCCTCATCCTAAGGGTCGTTTATGTTGTTTATGAGATCTTGTGTGTACTTTTTGCTGCAATTGCATTTGTTACATGTGTCATTGCTCTTAAAAGAGATGAAAATGTCCTGAAGTGCATGTATTTATTCTTCTTTGTGTGCTTTAAAGTGTGAAATTCAACCATTGAAACCTTTACAGTTAGTGGTCCTGCTTATGCAGAAGAGGATGGGAACTGCTCGTACAGGCAGCACGGTGGCACAGTGGTTAGCACTGCTGTCTCACAGCGCCTGAGACCCGGGTTCAATTCCCGCCTCAGGCGACTGACTATGTGGAGTTTGCACGTTGAGTTGCGCTTCGGCGGGTCGGTGTGGACTTGTTGGGCCGAAGGGCCTGTTTTCACACTGTAATGTAATCTAAAAAAAATCTAATCTCCTTATCCCTATTGCAAGTATTTTGTCAATGTAAGTGATAAAACAGAAGCACATCATTTCATGCAGCCAAGCAAATATTCTGATTCCACTTTGTTTGCAAATTTCTTTGTTGCCTTTTGCTTGATTGTACAAATGTTCCTTTCTTAAGTTATTTGCCATGCAGTACATTCCACAACCTCTCAACCCTTTAAGTGGGAAAGGTTCTCCCACTCTCTCTGTCAAATCTCTTAGGGTTAGTTTTTGTCTCCAGATCCCTTTGTTCTCAGGTGCTCTGTGCAGTCTACTTACTTACTTCTCTGCCTGAAGCCTTCAACATTTTAAATGCCTCCTTCAAATCATCTCTTGATGTCCTTCATTCTAATGGATGATCTAGTTCTCTTGGGTGAACTGTTTGGTCTAATTCTTGGTGGAATATTTTCAGACTTTGAGCAATTCTGAAAGCTGGTGAAGTCTACATGACTGAATTGTACAAATCATTTGGAGAGACAGGAATGATTAGGGATAGTCAGAATGGTTTTGTGTGAGGAGATCATGTCTCACAAATTTGATTGGGTGTTTTGAGGAAGTAACCAAAAAGATTGATGAGGTTAGAGTGCAGTTGGGACATTGTTTTTGTGGACTTTAGTAAAGCCATTGACAGGGTTCCGCATGATAGGATAATTAGTAAAGTTAAATCACGTGGGATTCAGGGTGAGCTTGCCAATTGAATTCAAAATTGGTTTTACAATAGGCGACAGAAGACAATGACAGAGGATTGTTTTGCGCAGTGGAGGCCTGTGACCAGCGATGTACCACAGGGTTTGGTTCTGGGTCCACTTTTGTTTGTCATTTATATAAATCAATTCGATAAAGATATTCAAGGCATGATTAGTAATTTTGTAGATGACACAAAGATTGTTGGCACAGTGGACAGTGAAAAAGGTTACCTTAGATTACAAAGAGATCTTAATCAATTGAACTGGCTTGAAGGTGGAAGACTCAGAGTTGTGGTGGAGGGTTGCCTTTCAGACTGGAGGCCTGTGACCAGAGGTGTGCCACAAGGATCGGTGCTGGGGCCACTGCTTTTCATCGTTTGTTGGCTCAGTGGTTAGCACTACTGCCTAACAGTGCCAGGGACCGAGGTTCGATCCCAACCTCTGGTGACTGTCTGTGTGAAGTTTGCACATTCGCCCCTGTGACTGCGTGGGTTTCCTCCAGGTGCTCTGGTTTTCTCCCACAATCCAAAGATGTGCCAGGTTAGGTGAATTAGCCAAGCTAAATTGCCTATAATGTTCAGGGATGTGTAGGTTAGGTACATTAGTCAGAGGTAGATATAGAATAATAGGGTAGGGGAATAGGGTTACTCATCGGAGGGTCGGTGTGGACTTGTTGGGCCGAAGGGCCTGTTTCCACACAATAGGGATTCTATGGTTAATATAAATTGTTGGTGCAATCTTATGGATAGTACACTGGTCTGTCCATTTGCTTAGCTGAACAGGCTTCATCGTAGACAGTTATGGGCAGACCCTTTAATGAGTCGTTCATGAAGATCCAATTGATTTGGGGTTGAGATTGTCCACAATGTGGAAAATGGTAGAATAATTGTAATGCCACTGGACTAGAAATCCAGTTGCTGATACAATTTAAATTAAATTAATTAACAGAATGTGAAATTGACAGCTCGTGAAGCCAGGAATAGTGACAAAGAACCTCTGGCCATGGATGTAAAAATATATCTGGTTCAGGAATGTTCTTCAGGGAAAGAAATCTGTCATTTGACCTGGTCATGTCTACATGTGACTTCAGGTGCACAGTACAGGCAGTCGCTGAGTTACAAATTCCATTCCTGAGTATGCTTGTAAATTGATTTGTTTGCAAATTGGAATGTAATGCCATTTAATATAAAATAGTCATTTCTATGGATGAGAGAATGTTCCCACGTTAGATTCCGAGAATTGCATCTTGTTCATTCGTATGTTCGTAAATCGAGGACTGCCTGTGATGTAACAGACTATTCACTGACCTCTTAAATGTAAACCAGTTAGCTCAAGAGCCGTGGGATGGGAACTTATGATCCCTTGCCAGAGCCACCCACATCCCTTGAAACAATCAAAAATCTGTGCTGTCATCATTTCCATGACTGTTCAGAGAAAAGTTTTGCTTTAACCACATACATGTGGGTCGTAATACAATAATGTCAGAATGTTAGCTTTTCTTCTCAAAAGGTCATCAGCAAACATGGGGGTTTTTATGATCATCTAATAATTTCATTGTCACCATTACTGAAAAGCTTTTTATATCAGATATGCTTCAATCATTTGAATGTACATTCTCCATTTGCTGTTGTGGGATTTGTTCTTAATCTCTGAATTATTTGTATGTCTATTTGATTGCAATATTACTGGATACTGGCATTCATTCAGGTGTTACTTGCGGGACAAACATTTTCTGATATAACAAGAAGATCTGCACCAAAGTGATTTGTTTGCTGTAATATTGTTTGTGGAATTCTGAAGCTATCATCATGTTATTTAAATGGAAGTTCCTTCATTTGCTGCATCCTGCACCAGAGAGATTGAGGATACATGAAAATATGGGTAAATACTGTTGGATTCAGCTACTTGACTGCGGGAGCTGCTCTCGTGATTTTTATACTCTATCATTGCATAATACAGGAGATCTGAGCTTAACTGCAGAGACCAGCTCCCAGCAGATTGCGGTAAGGTTTGGACTGTAACATGGTTGTTCGACCAAATAAAGCCCGATAAGTAAAAGGAGCCCAAACAGTATTACTAATTAATCACTGCTTTAACTTTCACACAGTATACATGCCAAGTGAGAGATCTGGAATGCGAGGAAAAACTGCATGAAAGAATCATTCAAGCCTGACTGATGATCCCTTCAGAAACCAGATTAAGATGTAGCAAGAAGAATCACTTGCCACACAAATCAGGTCAGAGATGCAGATAATGACCAGCTCTGGTATACTGCTCGAGCAAGTTAATTTTTTACTTCATTTTTGAACAGGGTTACTATCTCAGAGTTCTCATAGTTTTGAAAGCACTGTCTTATTGCCTTGAGGTTGTCTTGAGTTGAAAGTTAGGGAAACAAGAATTGATCAATTGGCTCAATGGGCTGAAGAGTGGCAAATGGAATTTAATTTAGTTAAATGTGAGTTATTGCATTTTGGTAAAATGAGAAAGGGCAGGACTTATACAAATAAAAATAGGGCCTTGGGTATAGAACAGAGGGACCTTGGGGTTCAGTACATAATCCTTTGAGGTTTGTGGTGGTTAAGGAGGCATTTAGCATGCTTAGCTTTCTTGTTCAGACCATTGAATTTAGGAGTTGCAACGTCATGTTGGGTTTGTACAGGACGTTGATGAAACCTCTTCTGGAGTACTGTGTCTGGTTCTGTTCCTGCTTTAAGAAGTATATTATTGCACTGGAGAGGGTTCAGAACAGATTTACCTGGATATTGCAGGAGTGGAGAAGTTAGATAGACTGGGACTTTGTTCACTGGAGTGTAAAAGGTTGAGGGCTGACTTATAGGGGTTTATAAAACCATGAGAGGTATAGAGAAGTTAAGTGGCAGGTGTCCTTTTCCTCGGGTTGGGGAAGTTCAAGACTGGGGCACGTATTTTTAAGGTGAGAGGAGAAAGATCAGTGGTTCGTGTGTGGAATGAACTTCCAGAGGATGTAGTGGATGTGGGTACAGTTAGAACATTCAAAAGATATTTAGATAAAGACATGAATAGTAAATTTAGGAGGGATATGGGCCAAGTGCAGACAGGGGCTATTTTAGTTTGGGATTATGGTTGACATAGATTGGTTGGACTGAAGGGTCTGTTTCTGTGCTGTATAACTCTTTTACACATAGCAAGGACAGGTGATGTTGGAGACATGCTTCATTTTCCAGGTTCCAGGGATGAGCAATAGCTGGGTGGACTGAGATGTTAGGCTTATGATGCTAAAAGTACAAGAAGGCTCAGAGAATTGATAGAATGACTTGAAATGATGAAACATTTGGATAAGAGTAAATAAAAGTCAACATGAAAATCATAAAAATAAGTTGTTTCCATTAGCTGAAGTGTTGACAGCCCAAGGAAAATATTTTTGTCTGCAATGATTGGTTAGCACTTGAAATGCACAACCTGACAGGGTGCTGGAAACAGAATCAATTACTTTCAGAAGGGCATGGATAGATGCTTGAAGCAGAAAATATTTCAAGGATATGGGTGAAGATCAAAGAGTAGAGTAACTGCATTCGTCTTCAAAAGAATTGGTACACATTTGATAGGCCAAATAGCTTGTTTCTGCGTTTTTTCAATCAGTCACTCTCGGATAGGGACATTTCAAGCAGAACATATCTGCCAAAACACTCAGCTGAGCACATGCAGATCAAAGCAAGGAAAGATATCTTATTTGACCTCAAGTGGTCTCCATCCCAGACTGGATTATCTTCCTTTTGCTTATAACATTGCACACCTTCCCCACCTTGCATTTCATGCAGACAGCCCCTTCAGAGATAAATATCAATTTATCCAATGTCTTGTTCACCTCACCACACCAAGTCCCACCCACCTGTTAGTCATGTCCTTCCTGACCAAGATTGGCTCTGAACACATTCAGTTTAATAGTGTCATCTTCACATTTGAATGTCTTCATAGTCCAAGCCTTTTTTACAACTGTTCACCAACCACAACCACCCACTTGTCTGACTCCATCCTTTTATTAACTTTCCCATGCTTAACTGAAGGGCATGTTGTCAATGTGGTTTACCAGGGTACTGCATTTCCTTACCATTGCACTGTCCTCTGCATGTTAATTAGCCTATCTTAAATCTATTTCTGTGATACTCATACCTTTTCATGTCAGCAAGATTGCGGATTCAAGTTCCACTCAAGGACATGCAGCACAGTAGTTAAGGCTGATCCTCTATGGAGAGTACTGCACTATAAAAGATACTAAGTTTCAGGTCAAACCAAAAATCTAAGGCCTCACCTGCCCTCTCAAGCAGATATTAAAGGATGTGTAGCATTCTTTCAAAAAGAACAGGTGAGTTAATTCCTGAGGGTATGTTATGCCTGAGTCAACATTTTTTAAATCTTGATTATTTCACTATTCTCACATCACTGTCTGTGGGACCTTGACGTGTGCAGAAGAATTGCCATATTTCCTAAGTTTTAACAGTGACTATACTTCAAAGAATATGGGCGGCACGGTGGCACAGTGGTTAGCACTGCTCACAGCAGCAGAGACCCGGGTTCAATTCCCACCTCAGGCGACTGACTGTGTGGAGTTTACACATTCTCCCCATGTCTGCGTGAGTTTCCTCCGGGTGCTCCGGTTTTCTCCCACAGTCCGAAAATGTGCAGGTTAGGTGAACTGGCCATGCTAACGTGCCCGCAGTGTTAGGTGACGGGGTAAATGTAGGGGAATAGGTCTGGGTGGGTTGCGCTTTGGTGGGCCGGTGTGGACTTGTTGGGCCGAAGGGCCTGTTTCCATACTGTAAGTAATCTAATCTAAGTAATGTAAGTGCTTCTGATTGTAACATGTTTTGGAGCATCCAGTAGCCATGAAAGGCGCTACAAAAATACAACTTTTTTTTCTTTATCCCTTTGTGTCCCAGCATTCATTTGTTTGAAGATAACTCTGCAAAGTTCCTTGGGACTGTTCTTGTTACGAAATCTCCTCAAAACGTTGAGTGTGGATGAGTGCATGATATTGCAGCAGTGGTCATAGATCAGCTTTAAGATTGTGTAGACATGGACAGTATAAACATGGAATTATTTGTAAAAGTGCTCTCATTGATAAAATGTCAGCACTGCATCCACAACAGGATATTTTTGCTTTTCAACTCTTTGAACACGCTGTCAGATTAGATTCCAAGGACATTGGACCCAACAACTAATCTACAAATTTGGCTCCAGGAAATTCATTTCCATGCAAAGGGTTGTCTTATATTTAGATCTCTGATGTAACAAAACTGTCACTGATCCTGTCTTCAGTCTGAGCCAGGAATGAAACCTCTTGTTATTATCCTTTCATGCAAACTGAAATACACATTTGTGAATAGCCAGTGGTCACGATAAGAAAAAGGCTAGGTCCATAAAGTCAGGATACACTTATGAACAAACTGATGCACCAGAATGCAAAGACTTTGGGAAATAATGAGTTGGAGTACAAGATTGTTTGCAAAGTTTTGAGAGTGTACAAGATGGCGGACTTAGAAGAGAAGAAAATCCACTGAAGCATTGGTCATAAAAACTAAAATATTGATCAGAGAATGGCAAGCTAATCAAGAGACTTGCTTGAGACAGAGACTATCTTACATCTCATGCAACCTTTTTGTGAATGAAGATATCCCCAGTTGAAAGATGCGTTTCCCTGTGATTGGACTGTCCTCCAGCTCTACACCCTTTGGGATCTTTGTGCTCCTCCAGATTTGTCTCACGTGTCCCATTGCACTGTACAGCCATCCACTCCCTCCACTCCAACCCCATTTTCCCCATCAAATCACTGGACAAGGTCGGGTATTGGGGGTGCAGTGTTAGCATGGGGTACCAACCTCTACCTCGCTGAAGTCAGATGCCAACTCACTGGCACTACCTACTACCCCCTCGACCATGACCCCATCTCTCGTCACCAAAAGATCATCTCCCAAACCATCCACCTTTATCACCTCAGGGGATCTCCCATCCACAGCTTCCAACTTCATTGTTCCCCAACCCCACGCCACCCAGTTCTACCTCTTATGGAAAATCTGCAAACCTGACTGCCCTGGGCGACCTATTGTCTCCATCTGCTCCTGCTCCTCTGAACTCATCTCATGTCTCAACTCCGTCTTGTTCCCCTTTGGTCCAGGAACTCGCCACATACATTCGGAGCACCACCCACGCCCTCCACCACCTCCATGATTTTTGATTCCCTGGCACCCAACATCTCATCGTCAGCATAGACATCCAGTCCCTGTGCCCATCCCTCCTCCGTGGTGAAGGCCTCCAAGGCTTTTGTTTCTTCTCCCACCGACCTAACCAGTGCCCCTCCACTGACACACTCACTCAAATGGTGGAACTTGTCCTCACCCTCAACAACTTCTCCTTCGAATCCTCCCACTTCATTAAGACCCGAGAGGTAGCCATGAGCACCCATCCGAATCCTCCCACTTCCTTAAGACCCGAGAGGTAGCCATGAGCACCCGTCTAGGCCCCAGCCATGCCTGCCTCTTCACAGGGTACACTGAACAGTCTATCTTCCATAGTTACACTGGCACCATCCTCTACCTTTTTCTCTGCTACATTGATGACAATATTGGCACCGCCTTGTGCTTTCACGAGGAGGTTGAACAGTTCATCAACTGCACTAACACCTTCCACTCTGACCTTAAGTTCACATGGACCATCTCTGACACCACCCCTTCCTGGATCTCTCCGTTTGACTAGAATTGATTAGATTCCCAACAGCGTGGAAACAGTCCCTTTAGCCCAACAAGTCCGTCTCCATCTCCAGCAACGAACTCAACAAGGACATCTATTTCAAACCCACCGACTCCCAAACCTACCATGACTACATTTTCTCCGACCCCATATCCTGAAAAAATGCGATTCCCTTACTCCCAATTCCTTTATTGCTGCTCTCTATGCTTCCAGGAGGCGCAATTCCATCCCAATGTCTTCCTATTTCAGGGACCGCAGTTTATCCTCCCATGTGATCAACATTGCCCTCCGTCACATCTCCTCTATTTCCTGTACCCCCACCCTCAAACCCCACCCCTTCAACCTGTGGTCCTCCCCTTCCACCCACTAATTCCGGATGCAGCGCATTATCCTCCTCCATTTCTGCCACATACAGTCAGCTCTCAAAAATATATTTCCCTCTCCACCATTATCTGCGTTCCACAGAGACCATTCGCGCCGCGACTCCCTTGTGAGGTCCACTCCCTCCTCCAATCCACCCTCCACATCTGACACGTTCACTTCTGCCGCACAAAATGTAAAACCTGCACCCATATGCCCCCTCATCTCTGTCCAAGGCCTCAAAGGATCTTTTCACATCCAGCAGAGATTTTCCTGAACATCCACCCATCTCATTTACAGCGTCCATTGTTCTCAATGTGGTCTCCCCTACATCAGGTGGACAGGACACCAACTCGCAGAACTTTTCAGGGAACATCTCTGGAAAACATGCACCAAACAATCCCACCACCCTATGGCCGACCACTTGAACTCCCTCGCCCACTCTCCCAAGACACCTGCCAACTACAGGAAGAACTCCTCAGCTTGCGCCTTGGGTCCCTTCAACCACACAGCATCAACATTACTTCATCAGTTTTCAAATCCCCCTTCTTCCGACCTCATCCCAGATCCAACCCTCCAACTCGGCACCGCCTTCTTGACCTGCCCTACCTATCTATCAACCTTCCCATCTATCCGCACCACCTTCCCCACTGACATATCACTATTACTCCCCACCTGCATCCTCCTATCACCTCCCTTAGTTTTCTCTCATGCCCCTTCCACCTCCACATTTGTGATGTTGACTCCTGCTCCTCAAATGCTGCCTGACCTGTGCTTTTCCAGCGTCACCCTTTTCGACCCTGTCCCCATTTGTCAACTTTCCAACATCTCCCTGTGCAGCTAGCTGCCAGGTTTGGTTTGTTACAGAAAAACTGCTGGAATCTAAGGGAGACAAGCAGGAAGCTGGGAGAACACAGCAAGCCAGACACTACCAGAAGGTGGACATGTCTGCGTTTTGGGTGTAACCCTTCTTCAGGACTGGGGGTGAATGTGAGGGGAGTTGCAGATAAAGGGGATGGAAGGGTGGCATTTTGGTTTGCTCCTCGGAAGTATCATGGAATGTTTTCATATTTTAAAGGTAGTGTAGAAATGTAATTTGTTTCTGTATTTTGTGGACTTGGACTTCATTGAAGTGCAATAAAGCAGACAGCACATTTGGAGTCAAATATCTGAGGCATCCTAAGAAGGAGAATGATATCGGGTGAGGGCAGGAGGTCTAATGTCTAAAGCCTCTGTGTCTAATCTCACAGCTAGATGCTTTTACAAACTTGTCAGCGCTCCTTGTATGCAGCAGTAACATAATATTCCAATGGAGGGAGCATGCTAGCTGTGTATAATTTTTTTCTTTCTGAAGTCTGAAGCCAGCAATTTAACTGGGTTAAAGTTCAGTTTTTCTTTAAGCTGTTCTTGCTTTCATTCTCTAATTAAGGTTTAATGAAGCTGAGAAACGTGCTTTTTTAAAAAAAAATCATTTGGAATGTATTTTGGACCTCCTAAATCTCTTCACTATGTCTCATATTGCACAACACATCAAGCAGTCATTTTAAAGTAAAAAACCGAAAAAAACTGTGGATGTTGTAAATTAGAAACTAAAACAGAAGTTGTTGGAAAGGCTCAGCAGGTCTGGCAGCGTCTGTGAAGAGAAATCAGAGTTGACGTTTCAGATCTGGTCACTTTCCCTCAGAACTGAGGAAAGGACATTGGAACCAAAACTTTAACTCTGATTTCTCTTCACAGATGCTGCCAGACCTGCTGAGCTTTTCCAGCAACTTCTGTTTTTGTTTTCTGTCATTTTAGAATATACTGTCAATACCAGAATGTTAAAGCATAGGTCTTATCACAGTTTTCCTTCCAGCTAACACCACTATTTCTTAACAGAACATAAATGCATCAACCAAATGCAACACAGCATACAAGTTGAGTAAATTTCACTTGGTTTTCTGCTTCCAATCCACCCAGGTGAAGCAACACACACTAGCTACACAGGAAAATTGCTCAACCGACCTTCAGACATTGACAGGGTAAGGACAGCTGTCTCCACACTGCCCCATCAAACATTCCCAGGACAGGTACAGCTCTATATTCTTTTTAACTCAAAGTAAAGCTGCCTCAACACTGTCCTCATTAAACACCCACAGACTGGAGTTAGATACGGTGTAAAATGCCTTCTTTGCCTTTTAAACTGAAAGTAAAGTTCCTTGTACTGTTTTCAGCCACAAGTAAAGCTCACAGCTTCCATCAAACTGTCCCTAGACAAAGACAGCACAGGGCCCAATACGGAGTCTCGTGCTGTCTATTCTTTTAAATTGAAATTAAAATTTCTTTTATGCTTTTGGACTGAAATTAAAGCTCCCTTAACACTGCTCTTAAAAAAAACAATTCCAGAACAGGGACAGCCCAAGGCTAGATATTGTTTTAAATTGAAAATAAAACTCTCTCTACTCTTTTAAAACTGAAAGTTGAGCTTCCTCGATATTGTCCCAATAAAACACTCCAAGGACGGGTGGAGTATAGGGTCAGATATTGTGTAAAGCTCCCTTTCCTTTTATTTAAATTACAAGTAACAGATAGTTCTGTTATGACATGCATTTTGTCAATGCAATTTTGCTGTAATGTGATTGATAAATTCAGGACGCTGTTTCTACAGCGCAAACTTTTAAAACGTGTGTTGGCTGTAACGAGATTGTTGTGCCAACACTTTAAGCACATTTTCTAAAGCACGAATTTTCTATAGCGCCGGCTTGCACCAGAACACAACCATCATATTATAGAAAAACTGATTGTAAATCTTCCCTCTTCATTAAACACTGAGGACAGGGCCAGCAAAGGTTAGATACAGAGTAATGCTGTCTCAACTCTTGTAAACAGAAGGTAAAGCACTCTCTAATGCTTAAAACTGAAAGTAAAGCTTTCCTTGCACTGTCCTCTCCTTGCACAAGCAGAGCATGGGGTCAGAAACAGAGTAAATCTCCCTCTTGTGCTAACTCAGGAAAGCTGACTGGACAGGAACATTATTTGGTGCCACACTCTAAAATGGAGCCACTATTCATGCCATACATCGGCTATTCTCAGCCGGGGACAGAGAGTTCTCCAGACCCATCCAAGGATCGTTTTTTCATAAAGGGGTGATGTGATGAGTTTCACTGGGCAGGCCATTGCGTGTTGTCAAGGGAACTCTTACTCAACAAATTCCATGAGGAAATAGTGATGTCTCATGGGTCTTGTAGGGTTATCACACTCTATTGTTTAAAGCAGAAAGTTGAGCTGCCTCAACACTATCCCTCAGAATCTTGCAGGACCGATTCAGCGTGGCGTTGGATAGAGTAAAGCTCCTCTACACTTTGTGCATCAAACACTCCTTGGATGGGACAACACAAGGCGAGATTAAGCTCGTTCTACTTATTTAAACAAAACATAAATGTAGTGATTGAGACTAGGTTAGTCAGGTGAACCTTTCAGAATCTGAGTTCCCTGATTGAGGTTGTTCACCTGTTCAAATCAGGGAGCCCTGGCTGACAGATATAAACAGGAGTGTCAGATGTATCTGCTCACTCTGAGAATTGGCTCTGAGGAAACTCACTCAGTGACAAAAACTCTCTGCATGTAGGTAAAGGGTGACCTGGTGACAGGATAAACGGCCTGTGTGGAGTTATTTCAATAAACCTCCCTCCATCAAACACTCCCGGGGAGGTACAGTATGTGGTTAGATGCAGAAATTGACATAGAGATGCAGAGAAAGCTTCCTGTATACTGTCCCAATCAAACAATCCTCAGAACATGGGGTTTTCAATGAGTGAAAGTTTGTCACACTGTTTGTTGACAGACGCCTTTTCAAATCAATTTGTACAAATGAAGCTGTTGTCTAATTTGATTTCTTAAAACTCTTGTGCGGAATTTAGCATTCCATTTGTTGTCCATACTTAATAGCCCTTCAGAAATTGGTAGTGAGCCACTGCAATCCACTTGTTCTCAGTACGCAGGCAATGCAATGAGGAAGTTCCAGTATTTTGATTGACGGCAATACAATGTCAAATCAGGACAATATGTGGCTTGGAGGGGAACTATGGTGGATTTTTGATCTGTCTGCTGCCCAAGTCCTACTCGATATTGTGGACCTTCTTGAGTTGCTGCAATATGTCTCGAAGATGCTGCAGATTGCTGTGGTTGTTCCATCAGTGGTGACAAGATTGTTTGTTCAAGGTCATGGATGGAATGCTCAACAAGTTCTGCCCAAGATGATAGATTTCTTGAGCATTGTTCGAGCCATAGTTATCCAGGCAAGTGAGTATTCTATTCCACCTCTGACTTCTGCATTGCAGATGCATTGGTGTTAATTTTCCAAAATTCCCAGATTCTGGAAAGGTTTCATTGGATTAGAAAATAGAAAACAAAATCCTTCTATTCAAGAAGGGACGAAGGCAGAAAACAGGAAACTACAGGAAGCTGTTATAATTTAATATTAAACAGATATCATTGCACACTGAGAAAAACACAAGGTAGTTGGGGTGGCAGTATGGTTTCATCAAAGGCAAATGATATGTGACCAATTTATTGGTATTCTTCAAAGGAATAGCTTGTCATATGGATCAAGTGGAGCTTACAGATGTATGACTTATGGATTTCTGGGGGGCAGTTGATAAATTGTCATGTCAAAGGTTATCACATAAAATGAGAGCTCGTGGTGTAGGGATTTCGTTTATTAAATTGGCTTGAAGATTGGCTAAATGGCAGAAAACAGAGTGTACATAAATTGGTCTTTGTCTGATTGATAAGACTTGGTGAGTTATGCCCATACGGCGCCTGTGCTTGTGCAATGTATCAGTGAATTCCATAAGGGTTGCAACGGCAAAGTAGCAAAATTCATAGACAACACCAAGATAAGTACTTTGTGAAAAAGACATAAGGAAGTTGCAGATGGATAAAGTTAGATTGACTGGGCAATGTGACCGATATGGCATTTATGGGAAAATGTGAAAATGTTCACTTTCGTTGGAAGAATGCGAAAGCAAACTGTTATTTTAATGGAAAACAGAGTCTGCATTCTGACATGCAGAGGGATTTAGGTGTTCTCGTGTGTGAATCCACAAGACAATAAGGTATGGGCACAGAATTAGGCCATTTGGCCCATCTAGTCTGCTCCACCGTTCAATTATGTTTAATTATGTTTCTTAACACCATTCTCCTGCTTTCTCCTGGTATCCCTTAGCAAGCAAGAACCTATCTAGCTCTGTCTTGAAGACACAATGACTTTGCCTCATCAGCCCTCTGCAGCAAAGATTTCTTCGATTCACGACTGAATGGCTGAAGAAATTCCTCTTCACGTTAGTTCTGAAGGGTTCTCCATTCACTCTGAGGCTGTGTTCGTTCATCCTAGTCTCTCCTTCTAGTGGAAACATCATCTGCACATCCATGCTATCCAGGCCTCTCAGTATTTGGTAAGTTTCAGTGAGATCCTCCCTCATCCTTCTAAACACTGTCAAGTACATAAAGTCGTATAGATGTACAGCTTGGAAATAGACCCTTCGGTCCAACTCGTCCATGCCGACCAGATATCCCAACCCAATCTAGTCCCACCTGCCTGCACCCAGCCCATATCCATCTAAACTCTTAGTATTTGTATACCCATTCAGATGCCTTTTAAATGTTGGGATTGTGTTAGCTTTGACAACTTCCTCTGGCAGCTCATTACATACATGTATCATCCTCTGCGTGAAAAAGTTAGCCCTTAGGTCTCTCTCATATCTTTCCCCTCTCACACTAAACCTATGCCCTCTCGTTCTGGGCTCCCCCACCCCAGGGAAGAGACTTTGTCTATTTATCCTACCCATGTCCCTCATGATTTGATAAAACTCCTCAACTGCTCCTCATATGATAAGCCCTTGATCCTCAGGATCATTCTTGTGAACCTCCTCTAGATGGAACTCCTCCTCCAACACCAGCATATCCTGACTGAGATGCCAAACACAAAACTGATCACAATATTCCAAATGCAATCTGACCAAAGCTTTTTATGGCCTCGACATTACATCTCTGCTCTTGTATTCTGGCTCTCTTGAAATGAATGCTAACATTGCATTTGCGTTCCTCATTGCCAGCTGAACCTGCATTTTATTTATAAGGGAATCCTGAATTAGGACTCCCAAAATGCTTTGAGCTTCAGATTTCCAAAGCCTTTCCCTGTTAAGAAAATAGTTTATGCCTCCTCTTCATAATAAGTTGCATAACCTCATGCTTTTTCACATTGTATTCCATCTGCCACTCTCCTCACCTTTCCAAGTCCTCTGCAGCCTCCCCATTTTCTCAATATTCCCTGCTTCTCCACCTGTCTTGGGTCATTTGTGAACTTAGTAAAATGTCCTCCATTCCTTTGGCTCGACCATGAATGTGTAATGTTGTCGTACCAACACTGACCCCTGTGGAACTCCACTGGTCATTGCTGCCATTCTGAAAAAGACCCCTTTATCCCCCACTGTACTTTCTGCTGGTCAGCCAATCCTGTCTCCCTGCCAGTACGTTGCTTTGAATGCCACGTGTTCTTATTTATAGCCTGTTGTATCAGAGGCCTTCTGGAAATCTAAATAGATCGAATCCACTGGCTGTCTTTTGTCTAACTTGCTTGTTCTCTCCTCAAAGAATTCTGACACATTTATCAAGTATGCCCTCCCCTTGACGATGCTGGGCTGACTCATCCATATTTTAGGTTAGTGGTACTGGAAGAGCACAGCAGTTCAGGCAGTATCCAAGGAGCTTCGAAATCGACGTTTCGGGCAAAAGCTGTTGAAGTCCACATTGGTGCCCTGGGGTTGAAGTGTTCCGAGGCGGAAGATGAGGTGTTCTTCCTCCAGGCGTCTGGTGGTGAGGGAGCGGCGGTGGAGGGGGCCCAGGACCTCCATGTCCTCGGCAGAGTGGGAGGGGGAGTTGAAATGTTGGGCCACGGGGCGGTGTGGTTGATTGGTGCGGGTGTCCCAGAGATGTTCCCTAAAGCGCTCTGCTAGGAGGCGCCCAGTCTCCCCAATGTAGAGGAGACCGCATCGGGAGCAACAGATACAATAAATGATATTAGTGGATGTGCAAGTAAAACTTTGATGGATGTGGAAGGCTCCTTTAGGGCCTTGGATAACTGCTGTGCTCTTCCAGCACCACTAATCCAGAATCTGGTTTCCAGCATCTGCAGTCATTGTTTTTACCTCATCCATATTTTACTAAGCACTTCCAAGTCCACCGTAATCCCATCCGAAATAAGAGACTAAAAGCTTACCAACAACCAAGGACAGGCCTGCCAGTCTATAGTTTACTGTCTTCTGCCTCCCTACCTTCTTAAACAGGGGTCTTAAATTAGCCATTTTCCTGTTCTCTGGGACCACCTCTGACTCCTTTGATTCCTGGATGATCACCAATGCCTCTACCGTCTCCTCAGCTAACTTCTTTAGAACTCTAGCGTCAAGTCCATTTATCCATCTTCTCCTCAGTGATAGCCACTTTGCTCACCTTTGGAAACCGAGGTGTTGAAGTTCTGATATGCTTCTGATGTCTTCTATCCTGAAAATTGATGCAAAGGTACCGACCTAGTTCCTCTACCATTTTTTTTTTGCTTTCCCCCTTAATGTTTCTCCAGCCTCATTTTCCCATGGTCCAGTGTCCACACATGCCTCTCTCTTAGCTTTTAAAAATGTTGAAAAAACTCTTGCAAGCTTCTTTTAAATTGCCAGTTAGCTTATTCTTAGATTTCAACTTCTTACCATCTTATTGCTTTTTTAGTTAACCTCTGCTGGTTTTCAAAGCACCAATCCTTTCTAGAGCTCTTCACACGAATTCGCACCACATTCTATGCTTTTATATTTGCTTTTATGCTGTTCCTGACTTCCCTTGTCAGCCATGGTTGCCTTGTTCTTCCCTGAGTCAAAGAGTGTGGTGTTGGAAACGTCAGCCAGTCAGGCCGCATCTAAGGAGCAGAAGAATTGACGTTTTGAGCATAATCTGTTCATCAGGAATGAGGAGCTGGCCCAAGGGGGCTGAGAGATAAATGGGAGGGGTGTGTGTCTGGGGGCAAGATAGATGAGCATGCGATAGGAAGATGATATTGGGGGTGAGGGTGATCGGTTGGAGAGGAGGATGGGTGGGAAGGCCATCCTTTATTCCTAATTCCTCTGCCTCTGCCGCACCTGCTCCCAGGAGGCCCAATTCCACCACAGGATGTACCAGATGGCATTCTTCAAAGACGACAATTTCCCCTTCCACATGGTCGACAGTGCCCTCTACCGCATCTCCTCTGCTTCTTGTACCTATACCCTCGAACCCCTCCTCTCCAACCACAACAAGGACAGAACCCTCCCAGTCTTGACCTCCCACCCCACCAACCACCGGATATATCACATTAACCTCCACCATTTCAGCCACCTACAAACACTCTCCACCACCAGAGATATATTTCCATCCCACCCTTATCTGTGTGCCATAAAGACGATTCCCTCCGTGACTAATTTGTTAGGTCCATGCGCACCACCAATCCACCTTCCCCTGCCACCTGCAAAACCTGTGCCCACAGCTCCCCCCTTACCACCTCCCAAGGCTCCAAAGGAGCTTTCCACATCTGTCAGAGGTATACCTGCACTTCCACACACGTCCTCTACTGTATCCGTTGCTCCCGATATTGTCTCCTGTACACTGGGGAGACAGGGCGCCTACTTGCGGAATGCTTTAGAGAACATTGCTGGTGTACACACAAAAACCACCCGACCGCCCTGTGGCCAAACACTTTAACTCCCCCTCCCACTCCGTGAAGAACATGCAGGTCCTGGGCCGCTTCCACAGCCAAACCCTTACCACCCGACACCTGGAGGAAGAACGCTTCATCGCTTCATCTTCCGCCTTGGGACCCTCCAACTAAATGGGCTTAAGGTGGATTTCATCAGTTTCCTCATTTCTCTCCCCCCCCCCCCCCCACCCTAAGCCAGATGCAACCTTCCAGCTTGGCACTGTCCTACATGTCCATTTTCCTTCCCACCTATCTGCTCCACCCTCTTCGACTTAACACCTCCACTCCCAACTTCATCTACCTATTGCATTCTCAGCTACCTTCCCATTTATCTCTCAGCCTCCTTGGGCCACCTCCTCATTCCTGACAAAGAGCTTGTGCTAGAAACATCAATTCTCCTGCTCCTCAGATGTTGTCTGACTGGCTGTGCTTTTCAAACACCAAACTCTTTGCCAATGCTGAAGATCAGAGTCAATGCTCACTTTCTCCCAGTTGATTGTCCTTCCCTTTGCATGTTTCTTCATTTTTGGGATAAACTTCTGCTCGGTTTCCCAAATTGCCCTCAGAAATTCCTGCCATTGCTGCTACCCTGTCTTCCCAACGAGGCTCTCCTTCCAAACAGCTCTGGCCAACATTTCCATTATGTTTTTGTAATTACCTTCACTTAATTGTAATACTGTTCCATCTAATTCCAGCTTCTATCTCTCAAACTGCAGGGTGAATTCTATCACATTATGGTCACTACTCCCTCGGGGTTTCTTCACCTTATACTTATTGCTTTAATATGCTTACTTAACCATCACCAAATCCACGAGCTTATGGGCTCTACCACAAACTACTCCAAAAAAGCATTTCATCAACATTGCACAAATTCCTTTTCTTCATATCTGCTACCATCCTAATGTTCCCAGTCCACCTGCATTTTTAAGTACTCCATGATTATTGTATTAATGCCTTTTCTATGTCTGATGTGTTTTCTTCCCCCCACATCCTGACTCCTGCTAGGAAGCATGTAAACAACTCCTGAAGGGAGGCCCCCCCCACCATCTCCTGCCCTTTAGATAGGATGCGTATCCTTGGATATTTAGTTCCCAGTGCCGAACCCGTCTCAGCTACATCTCTATGATACCCACAACATTGTGCCTCCAATCTGTGCTCCACGCCCATTTACCTTCTTTCATATACTGCATACATTGAAGTAGAATGCCATCAGTGCTGTGTTGACTGTCCTCCTTCTCATAGTTCCCCCCTCTTCTGCTGTGCCTGAAGTAAGATTGTCAACCTTTTCCATACCGTCTGTTCTATTACTTATTTTGGAAACTTTAATGACCTGTGCTGGGCTCCACACCCGACCCCCTTTAACGTTTTCCCTACTTTACCTTGTAACTCAACCACCCACCCACCCACCCACCCCACTCCCTACTACTTAGTTTAAAGCCCGATCCAACAATCCTAGCTAGTTATGTGATTCACCAGGACTCTAGACCCAGCATGAATTCAGGTAGAGCCTATTTCTCCCACGCCAGTCTTTCGGTCACATGTTTCCTTCTTGAATCTTGTTTACTCTGTATCAGTTTGCTTGTAGCTCAGACAGCAATCCAGAGATTATTTCCTTTTTGGTTCTGCTTTTTAATTTAACCCCAACTTGCTCATATTTCCTCAGTGGAACTTCTTTCCTCTTACTATCTATTTTGTTGGCACCAATGTGAACCACGACAGCTGGATCTTCCCCATCCCACTCTAGGTTCCTCTGCAGCCCAGATGAGAGATACTGAACCAAGACATCAGGCAGGCAACACATCCGTCCATAATCTCGATTCTGTCCACAGAGAGCAGTGTCTGTTCCCCTGACTATACGCTTCCCTATTATAACTGCACTAATCCTTTCTCCCCCATTTTGAATGACTCTTTTCCCATGGTGCAATGGTCCGTTTGCTCATCCTCCTGACAGCTCCTGCTTTCACGTAAATAGCGAGCAAGAATCTCAAACATGTTAGAAAAGCTCAAAGGCTGAGGCCCCTTCAGGACTACCTTTTGAATCGCTCTACCTGCCTTGCAAGTTGTCTCATTCTCTTGTCCCTGACCACTGACCAAACTCGAGGTAGTTCATCGAAACACACCATCTATATAACTCTCCCCATCCTGAATGTGTTGCAGTGTTCACAGCTCTGACTTGAGCTCATCAACTCTGAGCCGGAGTTCCTCAAGCTACCAACACTTCCTACAGATGTGGTCGTGATGAACCACAGTGAGGTCCACTAGCTCCCACATCACACTCTTACAATACACCTCCTGGCACTGCTTCTCTATTTTATTTACTTAGTTCTTAATTTGATTTTTAAAAATTTTCTATTGGTCTTCTAGTTTGTAACCTGTAAATATTTCCCCTGCTTAGTTTCAATCTGAAAGTAACCTACGATAGTCCAATTAGTAGCTATCACCAAACAATGGTGCAGTTTACTTATGATGTCATTCTTCTGTCAGGCTCCTGACCCTGGGCTTTAATCTGTCTTGTTTTAAAGAAACTTCGAAATTATGAGCCAAAAAACAAAAAAAAATGGTCACTTCCCCTCTGCACTCACTCAGGCTATGTCTCACTCAGGATGTGATGTCTCCTTCCTGAACGCATGAAGCTTTCTGATCCACTGGGTCACAACAGATTTGTATGCAGGTAAAGCAAACAATTAAGAAGGTTCAAGGGTTGCTCCTCTTTGTTGCATGAATCGAACATAAAAGTATGTGTCTTGTGCTTCAGTTATACAGGGCATTGGTGAGATCAGAACACAAATACTGTGTGCAGCTTTTGTCTCTTGAACCAAGGAAGGACGTAAATTAATTGCAAGCTGAAAAAAGGAGGTTTACTGGATTGGTAGCTTAGGGGATGAGCAAGTTGCTTTGAGAATAGATTGGGCAGGATGTGGTTGCTTCCACTGCAATTTAAAAGAGTGAAGTGTGACATGGTTGAAATGTATATGACACTGAATGGGCTAGACAAAGTGGGTGTGGAAAGGATGTTTCCTCTTGTGAGTCAGTCCAGAACTTGAAGACACTTCAAAAAAAACGATTGTCCTTTTAGAATAGAAAAAGGTTCTTTTTTCCTTTTTGGAACGTATGTGCGACTTCAGAAATCTCCATCAAAAGATGGTGTCATTGAATATTTTTAAGACAGAATTAGATAGATTCTCCTCGACACTGGGGAGACAGGACGTCAACTCACAGAATGTTTCAGGGAACATCTCAGGGATACACGCATCAAACAACCCTACCGCCCTGTGGCTGACCACTACAACTCCCCCCTCCCACTCACCCAGGGACATGCAAGTCCTGGGCTGCCTCCACCGCCAAATCCAGGCCACCCAACAACTAGAGGAAGAATGCCTCATCTTTTGCCTTGGGACCCTTCAACCACAAGCATAAACTTCACTAGTTTCCTAATCTCCTCTCCCCCCACCTCATCCCAGATCCAACCCTCCAACTCAGCACTGCCCTCTTGAACTGTCCTACCTTTTCATCTTCCTTCCCACCTATCCGCTCCACCCTCCCCATCGACCTGTCACTATCACCACAACGACCTTCCTCCATCCCCACTTTCCTATTTATCTCTCAGCCCCCTTTATCCTGACACCCCAAATTCCTGATGATGGGTCCTGCCCAATATGTCGGCGTTCCTGCTCCTCGGAAGCTGCTTGAACTTCTGTCCTTTTCCAGTGCCATACTTTTTGACTTGGAATCTTGTTAGGCAGGCGAATTAAAGGTTGTCTGGAGTAGTTGAGAACGTGAATACATTTGAAACTAAACAGACAGGATCTTATTGAAAGGCGAAGTAAGCATGGTGTGGGGGTTGGGTTGTGTTGCCGGCGAGGCGAATGCTCTGCTTTTCTGACTTCTATGTTCGTAATACAGGCTTTGGGGAGTCAGGAGTTGTTTGCCATGTATACTTGATTTACTCTCGCAATCAAAGTACATAGTTTAGTTCAATTTCAAGGTTTTACAACCGGTCCGTGGGTGAGGTTGCCCAACTTATTGAGTTTCTTGTCAGGTTACACCCCCAAAACATGAAGTGAGGGAAAATGGACTGGCTCCACTCCACTCTTCACCTGCCCCCTCACTTGGTTGCATCAAGGATAAATTTCAGAGGATCCCTTGGTTTGTGGAAAGTTTTCTTCTGGACCAAATTAATTTGTTTTAAAAGGCGCCAACTGAACTGGGCTTTCTTGAGTTAATAAGAGTGGCATTTTTAGTTAATACAGATGAGAAGAAATAATAAATTTTATAAATAAGAGCACAGATATGTATGGATTAGAAATGAAAAGTAATTACGAATAAATAAAATAGGTTATCAAACATAGAGATCACTCTTTGGGATGTTTGTCATGAGTAGATAGTGAAACCTTCATAATTGAGTAGTTATCAGGTTGAAAATGGAACATTCACAGTTGAGCACTTGATACGACATTCTTCGCTTTGCCGAAATTCACCTGTCCTTTTTAGTTTCAAACTGGTTTCCTAACCAGCTCCCAGCGCTCAGACTGAGGACAACATGCAATGATGATTGGACTGTTCTTCACCTTTGACTTTTATAGCACACCAGCGTTTGAACGAAGGCTCGTCCCCATGAGGACCTCCATTACACCAGCGCACTTGAGCACCTCAGCCCACGATCTCTCACAGACAGTGCTGAAACTTGCTTTTAACTCTCATCCCTGTGCCTTGTTGAAAGGAGAAAACACAAGCATATATGTCATGCAGATTCCTGTCTTTTCTCTCATCGTGTTCACAGGCTGAGATGCATAAAGAACATAGTCCCATTTGTAATACGATTCTCTCTTTGAAACTTTCTTGATACCTTCAGGTATGACATTCTAGAATTCCTATTTAGATAGCCATTGGATGTACATTCAGCATAAACGTTTGGCTGTATCAATCCTCTTTTAAAAATAAACCAAATGTTTTAATTAAAAGTTAAGCCCTCAGCTGATTCAGGGTTCTGATCTGTGATCATAACATTGTACAATGATAATCCTGCCTCCTTGTCCCTCCCCTAATGTGCAGGGTGTTGGTGGTGGGGGATTCGGTGATGGTTATGCCAATGAGTGTGATGGGAAGACATTGTGTTTGAGATGGTCAGTGCCTGGCTCTTACATAGTGCACATCAGCCCAAGTTTGGATAGTGTCCAGGCATTAATGCATACATATGTGGGATACAGATGTCACGAATGGTGCAATCATCAGCAAACTTTGTGACTTCTGATGTAATGACCTGAGACTAAGTTGATTTTTGTGTAATAATGTCAACCAAGTTCTTTTAGTTTTTAGTAATACTAACCAATAAAGAATTTTCCCATTGATTCCCATTGCCTGTAGCTCCTTGGTCAAATGCCGGATTGATATAATGTCATTATTCTACGATAAATAAGCATTGTAAAGATGCTTTTAAGAGAATAAGTATCTCAAATATCAGCAAGATAGATGTGCTTGATTCTTGTTGTAAAATGTATCTGTCCTTGTGATTTCCCCTCCTAGGTGTAATAGCCAGTTGACACTGCCACTCACAGCGGCTGCATGTGCTTCCTCTTGAATTGGAGTTGACATTAATTTGCGGCTCCATGGAAAGCCCCTGTGGAGTCCAGTTTGTGGACCAGTATTCGACACTGAGCCAAACGCTTTCACACCCTCCACTCTTCCATCACAGGTGAGATGCAGCACAGTGGCTTTCTTCAAGTACATTGCCGTGCGGTCAATCTTGATCTGCAATTCTGCACATTTAATGCTGACAGATATTCTGAGCTGTCAGTCGCTCACTTCTCACATTCAGTGGATCAGGAGTCTCTGCTGAATTAATTCTACGCCCAACCCAGAGCCGGTGAAGCTGTTTCCAATTCCCTCACTGACAGCCAGCTGAAGCCAGCAAATTTTGCATGATCCGATAATTGGGTCTAATGCCTTCAGCTCTGTGTGCCTTTGTCTTTTGCCAGAATGCACGTGTAAATGTATGATCAAAAGAACAGTTAAAAGTTTGATTTCATTTTACTGTAAGTAAACTTAGTCTTTTTGAGATACAGAAACCAAAAAAATACCTTGCTGGAAACTTTTGACCAAAACCACCAGGCATATTATGGCTGATCATTTGGTGGTTTCATTGCCAGTATTCTGAATAATAAAGGAAAGCTTTGTTCTAAATTGGATATTTTTTAAATGTGCGGTTAATGCTGTTCCTGTACAGAAACATAAAGGAATCTTTCACAGTCAACTTGAGCTGAATGTCAGCTCATGCTCTGCTGACTGTGCTGGCACAGTCACACTTTTATTCCTCAGATCTATCCCTTGCTGTTTTCTGTGTCAATCAGGCAGACTTTCACTAAACTCTTTACATTAGCGTTCTGGCTGCAGTAAATAAGGTTATGGACATTGGATAAGATAGCAAACTGACTTGCATTTGCATTTATGGAGCATCATTTATGACATTATTTCACTCCAAAGTATTTTACAGCCAATTAAGTATTTTTGAAGTGAACTAAGTTACTTTTGGAGGAAACACACAGCAGACAATTGGTGTACAATGGGCTTCAGCAAGTGGCAATGAAATTGTGAGTACTTGTTTTTTTCGGTGTTGTACTTTGGTTTAGCATTGGCTCGGACATCAAGTGAACTGCCGAATTCTTCTTTTTATAGTGCCTTGCGATCATGTAATATGCCTTGAGAGTACAAGTGTGACATTGGTATGGCAACACATCTGAAAGTCATTTTCTCTAACAATGCATCTTTGCTTCAGGGCTGCACTTGTGTAACAACCTAGCTTTTATGTGCAAGTCATTGGATTTAGGCTTGAGCCTCCAATCTTCAGAATCTTCATAGAGTCACAGAGATGTACAGCATGGAAACAGACCCTTCAGTCTAACTCGTCCATGCCGACCAGATATCCTAAATAAATCTAGTCCCATTTGCCAGAAGTTGGCTCATATCACTCTAAACTCTTCTTATTCATATACCCATCCAGATGCTTTTTAAATGTTGTAATTGTACCAGCCTCCACTGCTTTCTCTGGCAGCTCATTCCATACACATACCACACTTTGCGTAAAAAAAGTTTCCCCTCAGGTCCCTTTTAAATCTTTTCCTCTCACCATAAATCAATGCCCTCTCATATTGGACTCCCCCACGCCGTCAAAAAGATCCATGTTCATGTCCCTCATGATTTCACAAATCTCTAAAAGGTCACCCCTCAGCCTCTGACGCTCCAGGGAAAATAGCCCCAGCCTATTCAGCCTCTCACTATTGCTCAAATCCTGCAACCCTGGCAACATCTTTGTAAATCTTTTCTGAAACCTTTCAAGTTTCACAACATCGTTCCAATAGCAGGGAGACCAGAATTGCACACAGTATCCCATGAGTCAACTTTGATACTTAACTCGAAGCAAATTTGTAATCTGGCACCCCAAAATAAAATTCTGCTCTTTCCCTACTTCCACTTCAGCAACTGCTGATTAGCTTGACTAGTTCCATGTGGATCGTCTCACCATCCATATCTCGCCTGACTATCCATTATTCTTTTTGAGTCTTAGTATTATGCATTGTTGTGTCTCTTTGAGCCTGGCCAGGTTTGCAGTTGATCACATTCATCTTCCAAGAGTAACAAGAGGCTTAGCTGTCCA
This sequence comes from Chiloscyllium plagiosum, assembly GCF_004010195.1. Taxonomy (NCBI): domain Eukaryota; kingdom Metazoa; phylum Chordata; class Chondrichthyes; order Orectolobiformes; family Hemiscylliidae; genus Chiloscyllium; species Chiloscyllium plagiosum. The sequence continues at coordinate 7,295,734 of NC_057751.1, forward strand.
TCACAGGAGCTGAATCACAGAAAGATTGAAAACAGGAACAGGAGTAGGCAACTCAACCTTTTGAGCCTGCTCCGCCATTAACTATGATCATGGTCGATCATCAAACTTGAGTACCTTGTTCCTGCTTTCTCCCCATATCCTTGCATTCCTTTTACCTAAAAACTATACCTGTCACCTTCTTGAAAACATTCAATGTTCGGGCTCAACTGCTTTCTGTAGTAGAGAATTTCACAGGCTCATCCCTTGCTATTTGAAGATATTTCTCCTCATTTCAGTCCAAAATGACCTATTCTGGATCCTTAACCAATGACCCCTGGTCTGGACTCCCCATTCATTGGGAAACTCCTTCATGCATTCATTCTGTCTAGTCCTGTTTGATTTTTATTAGGTTTCTATGAGATCATCTCCTTATTCTTCTCAGCGCTAGTGAATGTCGTACTGACCAATCCAGTTCCAGTCTCTCTTCATACGCAAGTCCTGCAATCCCAAGAATCAGTCTAGCGAACCTCTGTTGTACTGTCTTCGTAGCCAGAACATCCTTACGCAGATGAGGAGACCAAATCTGCAAATGATACCCGAGGCATGGTCTCACCAAGGCCCTGTACGGTTGCAGCAAGACATCCCTGCTACTGTATCCATTCCCTGTCAGTATAAGGCCAACACATTATTTGCCGCCTTCACTGTCTGCTGTACCTGCATGTTTACTTTCAACGGCTGGTGTACAAGAACCCGTTTTAAAATAGTGATGGAAAAGGATCGACCAGATCTAAAAGTTGAAGTCCTAAATTGGAGAAAGGCCAATTTTGACGGTATTAGGCAAGAACTTTCAAAAGCTGATTGGAGGCAGATGTTCACAGGTAAAGGGACGGCTGGAAAATGGGAAGCCTTCAGAAATGAGATAACGAGAATCCAGAGAAAGTATATTCCTGTCAGGGTGAAAGG
>NC_057751.1:7300552-7362896 GCF_004010195.1 Chiloscyllium plagiosum
AAAAGAGACGTAAGGGGCAACTTTTTCATGCAGAGGGTCGTACGTGTATGGAATGAGCTTCCAGAGGATGTGGTGGAGGCTGGTACAATTGCAACATTTAAGAGGCATTTGGATGGGTATATGAATAGGAAGGGTTTGGAGGGATATGGGCCGGGTGCTGGCAGGTGGGACTAGATTGGTTTGGGATATCTGGTCGGCATGGATGGATTGGACCAAAGGGTCTGTTTCCATGCTGAACATCTCTATGACGCACAGGTCTCATTCCACCTTGTCTTTTCCCAATCTATCACCATTCACATAATAGTCTTCCTTCCTGTATTTGCTGCCAGAGTGGATAGCCCTACATTTATCCAAATAATATTTGATGTGTCATACCTGTCACTGAACTTGTCCAAATCATATGAAGCATCTCTGCATCCTTCTCACAGCTCAACTTTTCACCCGACTTTGGAGATATTACATTTCGTTCCCTCACCTGGACTCATTAAATATATATCGTGAATAGTTGCTCCAGTCCTTGCCGTACCCCATGAGACATTGTCTACCAGTCAGAAAAAGGCCTGTTTACTCCTGCTCTTTGTTGTCTATCTGCCAACAAGTTTTCTGTGCCTGTCAGTACACTACCTCTAAATCCAAATATTTTAATTGTCCACACTAATCTCTTTTGTGGGACTTCCGCTAAAGCCTTTTGAAAGTCCAAATAAATACTGGTTTCCCCCTCAACATGTCTACAAGTTACATTGTCAAAAAAATTCCATAAAATTTGTTAAAGCTGATTTCGCTTTCGTAGATTCATGCTGGCTCTGTCAATTCTGACACTGTTTTTTGAGTGTAAATCTTTAATGATGGACTTCAGCATTTTCCCCATTACTGGTGTCAGGCTGACCAAACTGTAATTCCCTATATATCATTTTTTAAATAGTGGGGTTACTTTAGTTACCCTGTGGTTTATAGAATCTTGAAAGATGACCACCAGTAACTCGGGGCAGCTAATTCAACACAGCCCATGGATCTGGTATTTTGAGCTCTCGCCTGACGAAATATAATATTAAATGGTGTAATCGCTCACTGAACTGTACTAAATGCCTCCTCCATCCAGTTGGTTCAATAGTGGTACAGTTGGTTGACTAGTTCTGAGCATGCCTTCACTTGCTAACTCACATTGATTTTTAAACTGTTGTTCTTTATCGTTTGAGCTGAAGAAATAAGAACAGAGGAAGGATATTCAGCTCTGCAGACCCGCTATACCATTCACTCAGATGTTTCACTTTAGCTAAACATCTCATTTTTCCCATATCCTTTCGACTTCTCTTTCATATCCAAAATTCTAAAATCACCATCTAAAAGACCCTCAATGACTAAGCATGCATAGCCCCTGGAAGAGAGAATTCCAAAGTGAAGAAATTTTTCCTTTTCTCTGTGCTGGATGGTCGGTCCATTGTTTTGAGAATATTTTCTGTGAACGGTACTCCCAATCAGGTGAAACATGCTTTCAGCATCCCAAGACTTGAAAGCATTATTTTTGTTTTACTGAAACCATCTCTTAATCTTGGAAACTTTCAGGAGCATCGGCCTAATCTACTTAATCTCTCCTTCATCAGCATCCTCTGTCATCAAGCTAATATCATTTCATTTGGTAGTTTTATAAAGCTCACCTTTCTCTAGCATTACCAAGTCTGCTGTCATTGTTAAAATGGCTGTTCTAGGGGAGCTTTGTCTGATTCTTGCAGATTGTTGTACTCAAAGAAAACAGTCACCTCACAATTTATAGCACAATAAAAATCCTTTGCATCCAACCCAATGCAAATTCGCTGAAGGCTCGTAAAATCACATCTTTGATATGTATGTAATAGCTAGCTTTCCTAACACACACTCATGATGTTTCACCATCTGTTACTTATTTTTTGCCCTTTCTGTTCAGTGTCTTAGAATGATTTCAGCATTAAAGACATCATGTAAATGCAGATGGTTATTTTAGAAGAAATCTGGTCAGGTTACTTTCGTACTAACATTGGTCGAATTCTTTGATTAGATTATAGCGTGTAACTCTCTCCCTGTCTCCCTGAAGTATTCTCTAATCTATATAAAGAACACTCAGAACTTGTCTATTAGATTCAAGCCACTGAAAGGTGATCTTGCTGTCTTGGAAAAAGTGAATCGGGGTAATTGCTTTCAATTGTACAATGAGATTAGGCAGTTCGACTCGTCTTTATATACCAGTAAAAGACAACGTAGAACTGGTTAGGATGTTGTCACACAAAGAATTACCATCAGAAGGAATGGTATCCTGGTTCGTAGAATCATAGAATCCCTATAGTGTGAAAGCAGGCCGTTTGGCCCATTGAATCCACACTGACTTTCCAAAGAGCATCACACTCAGATCCACCTCTCTCTCCTGTCCCTGCAATCCTCCATTCCCCTTGGACATTTTTGCATGGCCAATCTACCGAACCTGCATATCTTTGGACGGTGGGAGGAAACTGGAGCACCTGGAGGAAACTCCCACAGACACAGGGAGAATGTGCAAACTCCATACGGACATGGTAGAGTCCAATCTGGGTCCCTGGCACTGTGAGGCAGCAATGCTAACCACTGAGATACTATGCCACCTCAGTTGAGTAGTTCTGAGCAAAAGAGAATCGAAGAAGTAATTGCATGCTGATTTTAAATCATGGAAGGGTACAGAGGTCATTGTGACTGGCTTATCATTCATTTTTCTGTCAAGTATTTAATCAAGTCTCCCTTGACCATGCAATTGAACTTGCTTCCTCCAGCCTTTCAAGCAATGTATTTCAGATCACAATTTGCTGTGTAAAAAAACAAAAACTTTCTCATGTTGTCTTGGATTCTCACATCGATCATGTGAAATCCATGTTCTCTCATTACTGATTCTTCTAAAAACAGTTTCCCTTATTTACTCTTAACAAAACTGGAACAATTTTGAATGCCTCTTTCAAATCTCCTGTTAATCCCTGCTCAAAGAAGAATAGCCCCAGTTATTCGTCATAATGAGACGGCCATTCTGGATGAATGAATTAAAATTATAAGTATGTTCTTGTTTCTCTAATTACCTTGTAAACATTTGCAGTAAATGATGCCAACCATTTAAATTCTTTGATTGCTTTCCAGCCTGTCACTCAATCCTAGTTATCTCATATTCTTTCCATTCACCATTCCAGTCTGTAACTCACACCTACATATTCATTATTCCATATATAAACCATTCATTTCCAAAACTAGGTTGGAAGAATGTCCCTCCAAATTCACTGAACAAACCAGAATCACTTCAGATATCGTTCATGAAATCTATAAACAGCAGTAGCAAACTGCAGCAAAGAAAGGAACAGCGAACTAGTCCGTGGGTTGGCAAATGTGTTTAGGATGTTGAATTAGCTTTATATTATTTGTTACCTGTTATGTAAGATATTTTGAATACTGCTCAATAGTTGTTTTCTCTTTTATTTTCACAGTTGATCTCTTTCCACAGCAATTATTTTGTCCCATGACCAGCTTGCAAACCTTTGAGAATTTGAATGGAGCCTGTCATCTAAGCCGGTCAGTAATTTTACTTTATCCACTTGATACTGATGCTGTACTGTGGCTTGTTAGAACCAAACAAAAATGATTTTAGGAAAACATAAAAATGCTGGAAGTCACAGCAGGTTAGACACCATCCATGGAGAGACAGCGAGTTAACGTTTCAAGTCTTGATGATTCCAAGATTAAGCTTGCTGTCTTTCTGTGGGTGCTGCCTGACCTGCTGTGATTTCCAAAACTTTTTTGTTTTGAGTGCATATTCCACTATCTGCAGGAATTTGCTTTGAAAAATGATTTTTGGGATTTTGTTCAGGTTCTGTGCAGCTAAAACCACTAAAATGCTGTCAGTGGGGCAGGGAATGGATACAGCAACTATCTTCTGATCCCTCCCATGGGAAGGTCCTGTTCACAACAGAATGGAGTGAGTACAGTTTCACCTAGGCAAAAGTGAGGACTGCAGATGCTGGAGATCGGAGTCAAGATTAGAGTGGTGCTGGAAAAGCAGAGCAGGTCAAGCAGCATCCAAGGAGCTGGAAAATCAACGTTTCGGGCAAAAGCCCTTCAGGAAAGCCTGATGAAGCCTGCTTCTCGGATGCTGCCTGACCTGCTGTGCTTTTCCAGCACCACTGTAATCTGAGTACAGTTTCAGCTTTGGCTGTCTCCCTTCCATACCATTATATCAAAATGTTCAAGAGAGTGATGGTGCAATGGCCCTCCAATGTAGTAGGATGTCTGAGGGCCACGGAATGGAAATGTCACCTTCGGTTTAAAAGAAAATGGCTTAATGACAGAACACAGCGAATGGCACTTGGTTGTTTCTCACACTACAGAATGATAAACAGTGGTGCTTACCAAATTTGACTGCTAGCACCACTGCATATATCTACTGGTGTATGGTCTGCAAAGTAAACCTTCAAAATTTGCCAGTGGCAGCAAAGTTTAAAAATATGCCAATGAGGTTGACTCCTGTTGGCTGCAAGAGGACAGAAGGTTGCAGAAAACTAATGGATGGATTTATTGCAACAGTGAGGTGATACCTTTTGGCAGATGGGATAGGGAGTTCCCAGACTGAAATCTGGCTTGATATATTTTTCTTTTTGGTTTTAATGAAGCTATCTCTTGCTGCAACATAAGCTTGGTGGTCTTGCAGATTTGGTTTAATTGGCCTATGGATTCAACTCCCAGTGTTGAGATTACGATAGTCCCTTCATGGAGCCTTTATACAATTGAGCTTAAATTTATCAACTTCAGGGATTGAACACAACATGAATGAACTTTTGACTGAATTCCTTAAACTGAGCTTATCTATTTCTTAACAATTCCAATTAACTCCCTTTCTCAGAAGGAAATGTTTTCCACATCCAACTTCAGCCAAGACCCCATAGAGCTGTGTGGAACTGATGTTTTTCTCAAGAAATGTGTATTTCCCCAAAAATCAACTCCTGACTTTTGAAACAGAAGTGTAATGCACAACTGTTTATTTTGTTTCACCCATAAAATTATTGCAATGTAAACAAAAACCCATTACACTCCAGGAAGCTTTCTCTCACTTTGTATTTTAAAAGAATCACCATGGCTGCAACAAGATAAAGAAGTTAATGACTAAACCCTTTTAGGCAGACAGAAAACTCATATTTCACTGGTTAAAAATCCAAAATCCAAACTCAAAGTAAATGACATGAACATGTATGTTGATATATTTAAAGCACACACCTTACAGCACACGCATCAATTCCTACCTTGAAGGACTTTTGTAAAATTTGGTGCAGCCAATCTTTCAAACTCAGATGTATCGAGCAATTGTCAACATCAAAAAAGCTTTTGAAACAAGGTTTTGGGAGGTTTGATGTTTCATGGTTTTGAGGAGCCAGGAAATAAGAACATCGAGTTCATGAGGCTAGAAAATGTCTTAAATCAGCCAATACGTAAGGAACAAAAGGGAGAAAGACAGTTTATGTGGAGAACAAGAGATAAAGTACATACATTACACAAAACAAGGTATCAGTGAGAGTGAAAGAGTAAGAAACCAACTCATAACAGAGATGAATATTGGAAGGGTAAAAAAAGAAATAGCATCCAGATCCTTAATTTATGTACACGAATATGGAAAGGCTTATACTGTGCTATAAACACCAAGACCTGTCAGTCCAATTAGTCTATGCTGACCAGATATCCCACCTGCCAGCTTTTGGCCTGTATCCCTCTAAACCCTTCCTGTTTGTGGACCCATGCAGATTCCTTTTAAATGTTGTAATCGTTCCAGCCTCCAACACTTTCTCTGGCAGCTCATTCCATGCACTCGCCACCCTCTATGTGAAAAAATTGCCCTGTAGGTCCTTTTTAAATTTTTTACCTCTCACCTTAAACTTATGCCATCCTGATTTGAACTCCCTTCCCCCTGTGAAAAGACTTTATCTATTTATTCTATCAGTGCCTGTCATGATATTATAAACCACAGAGGTATACAATATAGAAACGGGCCTTTTGGCCCAACTTGACCATGCCAACCAGGTTTCCTAAACTGAACTAATCCCCTAAGTGTGCATTTGGCCTATATCCCTCTAAACCTTTCCTGTCCATGCGCCTGTCCAAATGTTGTTATTGTACCCACTTCTACCATTTTCTGTGGCAGCTTGTTCGATATACATACCACGCTGTGTGAAAAAGTCACCTCTCACCTTAAACCAATACCATCTAGTTTTGGACTCCCCTATCCTGGGAAAGTGATCTTGCCTAATCACTTTAGCTATGAACCCCATGATTTTATAAACATCTATAAGGTCATTCTCAGCCTCTCGCGCAGCAGTCAAAGAAGTCCCATCCTATCCAATCTCTCCTTATATCCTTCCATTCTCAGTAATGTCCTTGTAAATCTTTTTTGCACTCTTTCCAGTTGAATAACATCCTTCCTACTGCAGGGAGACCAGAATTGTATGCAGTGCTCCAAATGTGGCCTTACCAATATCTTTTACAGAGATAACATGACATCCTGACTCCCGTACTCAGTGCTCAGACCGACAAAGGCACGCGTGCCAATTGCCGCTTTCATCCTGTCTTCCTATGACGACACTCTCAAGAAACGATGTACCTGTACCCCTCAGTTTCTCAGCACTCTACCATTAACTGTATGTCCTGTTCTGCTTTGTCGTACCAAAATGCAACAGCGAGGATGGTTGAAAAGGAAATGAGCAAAATCTATCAATTATATTGGCAAACTCTTTTTCTGCACAGTCGTGACAGGGACAAGCTTATGTCCAGCTGTACATCTGAAAAGGTTTTTTATTTCCAGTACTTGCCCTATTCATGTTGTTCACTAAGTTGAGCAATATTATTTTGGATTTCTTTCTTTATCTCTCTGGCTGATGGATCACTCTTATAATTGACTCGTGGTTGCTCGGAGAGTTGCTTGGACAGCCAGTGTCCAATCTATGTTGAGTTCATTTGATTGAACTCATTTGCTTCCATACGTTAAATGCCAGCTGCATCGATGTCATGCACTGCCACTTTCAGAGGGCTGAGGGAAAATGATCAAAATAAACTGAAATAACTCCACGGGGCTGGTATCCTGTCACCCAGTCACCCTTTATTTACACGTAGAGAGTCCTTGACACTGATCGAGTCCCATCAGAGCCAGCTCTCAGAGTGAACAGAACCCCTGACACTCCTGTTTCTATCTGTCAGCCAGGGCTCCCTGATTGAATCAGCCTGAATCAGGGAGCTTAGATTCTGAGAGGTTCACCTTGCTGACTTTGTTACACTCATTACACCAACAAATGCTTTCACAGAGATTGGCATAAGAAAGATGACTTCTTGACTCTGTCTCAATTAGTAGACAAGACTTAGAAAACCCACACACCTGATGGGCCTGCCTTTTGAATGTGGTGTGTGTGTGCGTACGTACGTGTACACACACACACACATTTACGGCTTCACGCTGAAGGCAGTTTCAAAAAGCATCTGATCAATTCTTAGCTCAAGAGATGTCCTGAGCTGTAATTTTTTGCAATCAGCTAAAGGCTTTATTCAGTGCAGCAGTTCTCTGGAGGGAAGGAAACACAATGAAATTCAAAACATCAGGCAGAATCTTTTAAATTTCCCCCTCCCCCACCGACCACCTAATTGGAAGCACTTCCATTTTCAGAAGCTCCTTGTTTCACTGAGTGTTCGGAAAATCATCTTGTCCAGATTTGGACTCCTGCCATCGGAAAATCTCAGGAGGGAAGCAAAGTTAAATCTAAATGAGTTCCACTTCCTCATCCTCCCTTCACAACATAAATGTTTGACCTCTATTCAGCAGCCTACTCTGTGTTATGAAGTAAAATCCATAAAGTGAAATAATCAAATTGATATTTATTACCATGTATAAACTACCTCCTACATAAACCATTTTCTCCATGACAGATTGTTGAATTCATTTCTCCTTCTTTGGGGAGCGAGAAAATTCCAGCCTCATTTTTGCCTAAATAGTGTTCTATCCTTCCCCAGTGAACCTTCAAACACTACTCAATTAATCCACTGCTCCTTTAACTGAAAATCTGAAGTGGTTAAACTGATGCCCTCCTGCAAACATGCACTGTACATTGCAATATTTGGAAATAAAAGCTAATTGTTCACCATAATATAACCTGAAATAGAAAATTTGGTACATCGGAACAGGGGGACAACCCCAGAGTTTATCACACCATGCAGTTTGAACAGGACTGAACCGTAACCTAATTCCAAATGTTAGGACACAGCAGTGATCCCTTCTGTTAATTAAACCAAACACCCAGAAAAGCTCACCTCATCTCGTAATCTGTTAAAATATGAGTGGCAGAGAACTCCCAAATTTCACTATTTAAAGACAATAATATCAATTTATTCTTTAACTCTAAAAGTGAACATTAAACAACAACTATTCACAAGCCTCAGCCCCTCCTTTCTCAAAACTGCTTATTACCTGCCTCCAACTCTATAACAAATTACTGTTCCAATAATTCACTTATTAAAATTACATGACCTTAATTTTGAAACTACACAGCCTTTGGTGTCTTTCTTCAGGCTGAGGATCTCCCTGGGTCGTTGTCTTTTTTTTCATTGCCAACGTTTCATGTGAAAAGGTAGCTTTGATAAAGAGTGTTTTCTAATTTCTTCTGTCTCCAATTTTCAAAATGCCTGCATTTTTTCCCCAACATGGGATCATCTGTGATTTTTGTGATGATTTGTAGCTCAGGTTGTGATTCAGATTGTAAGTCTACTCGCTGAGCTGGAAGATTTGTTCTCAGACATTTCATCAGTGAGCTTCCGTTGAAGTGCTGGTGTCTGTCCCACTTTCTATTTGTGTCTTGGTCTGTTGTGTTGGGTGATACTGCTTCTGATTCTTTTGCTGGGAGGTTGGTAAATGAGGGCCAAATCAATGTGTTTGTTGATGGAGTTCTGGTTTAAACGCCAGGCCTCTAGGAATTCCTGTGTGTGTCTTTGTTTCACCTGTCGCAGGATGCATGTATTGTCCTAGTTGAATTCGTGTCTTCCTTCATCTATGTAAGGATATTAGTGATAGTTGGTTGTGTCCTTTGGTGGCTAGTTGGTGCTGGTTTATCCTGGTGGCTAGTTTCCTGCCAGTCTGTCCAATGTAATGTTTGTTGCAGTCCTTACAGAGTCTTGCATATGACGTTCGTTCTGGTGGTCCTTTAAATTCATCAGAACTGTTTAAGTAGATTGGTAGGTTTGCGTGCAACCATGATGTCTCAGGGCTGGAGTAGTCTGGTTGTCATCTCCGAGATGCCTTTAATGTATGGTAGTGTGGGTAGAGTCTCTGGGTGTTGTGTCGTCTTGTTTAGATTTGTTGTGTAAGAATGAGCAGACTGTACACATCGGGTACCTGTTGTTCTTGAATACATTGTATAGAGGTGTTTTCTTCCGCATCTCATAGTTCGTGGGTGCTGCAGTATGTTGTGGCTCGTTTAAATAATGTCCTGATACAGTTCCATTTGTGGGTGTTAGGATGATTGCTGCTGTAGTTGAGTAACTGGTCTGTGTGTCACTCTCCTATAGATGCTGGTCTGCAACTCTCCATTGGCTTTTCATTCTACTGTGACATCTAAGAAAGGGAGTCTGTTGTTTCTGTTTGTCTTTGGTGAACTTTATACCAGTAAGCATGTTGTTTATGTGTTTGTAGATTTCTTCTCATTTGTTTGACATTTGTAATGACAAAGGTGTCATCCACAGAGCGGATCCAAACTAGGGCTGGATCCTGGGGAGGGCTGCTTGTTCCAACATCTGCATTACTGCTTCTGCCAAGAATCCTGATATTGGTGATCCCATGGGTGTACCGTCGGTTTGTTTGTCAGTCGTGTCGTTGAAGGTGAAGTGGGTTGTGAGGCACAGCTCTAGTTGCTTGAGGGTGCTGGCCTTGCTGAAGTAGTTGATGCTGTCTGGTGTTTGTGTCCTTGGTCCGTCTCGTAGTGCAGCCAGTGTTTCTTGAGCTAGGGTGTTGTTTATTGATGCGAATAGGGCCGTCACATGGAAGGAAACGATAACCTTATTGTCCTCTACCTTGGTGTCTTTGATGTTCAGGAATTCATGGGTGGAATGGATAGACTGGCGTGAGTCTTCGGATAGGTATTTCAGTTTGCATTGAGGCTGCTTTGCTAGTCTGTGTGTTGGTATGCCGGGAAGTGAGACTATGAGTCTGAGGGATGCCCCTGGTTTGTGTACCATTGGTAATCCTTCGAAACGGGGTGTGTTGGATTCTTACACAGCAATCCGAAACAAGAATACACAAGACACCCAGAGACTCTAGCCACACTACCATACATTAAAGACATCTCGGAGACTATGACCAGACTACTCTGACCCATGAGACATCATGGTAGCCCACACATCTACCAACACGTTGAAACAGCTCTTGATCAGGACCCTGTACAACAAACAGCAGAACGAACGTCATGTACCACAGACCCTGTAAGGACTGCAACAGACATTATATTGGACAGACTGGCAGGAAATTAGCCACCAGGATATATGAGCACCAACTAGACACCAACAAGGGCACAGGCGATGAGAGACAGCAGTTCGACTGGGACAACATATCCATCCTGCGACAGGCTAAACAAAGACACACACTAGAATTCCTCAAGGCCTGGCATTCAAACTGTAACTCCATCAACAAACACATCGACTCGGACCCCATTCACCAATCTCTTAGAAAATGATCCAGAAGTAATGTCACCCACCACAAGGCACAGAAATAGAAAGTGGGAGAGAACTTCAGTGGAAGCTCACTGATGATGCTACCGAGCACGGTGATGAAACATCTGAGAACAAATCTTCCAGCTCAGTGAGCAAACTTACAACCTGATTGGGTTGTCTTATTGGTTTGATGTTGGCAAAAATATAAATGCAAATTCAGTTGGGTTTTAGTATCTTAGGGCATGGTTCAATTCGAATTGTTGTCAAACAGCAACCAACTCAGGTATCCATTTCACAGCCAAATGTTACATATTTTCAAATTTCCACTACACTCTGATAATGAAATCTAGTCATATCACACAGGTGCTTGTGAGCTCTCAGTTCAGAACAGCATTCACACTTTCTTAAAGGTACAGTACATGCCTTCAATTTTGTAACACAGATCTTTACCTCCATATTGTCTACTCTTGTTGTTCAGAAGAAGTCCATCAGTTTCATGTTTAAAATTATCAGCAGTTCCACTGTCTAGCACCATTTGCAGATGTTTACAAGTTGGTTGATTTGGTTACCCTTTGTAATCTGAGGCTGAATAGGGAATACCAGAAAAAAGGAACAGGAGGAAACCATTCAACCCCTTGAGTCCTGTTCTGCCACCCAATGAGATGGTATCTGGTCTGTGCCTTAGCACTAGCCATCTGCCTTGGTGACTGATCTTCGCTGGTGAAAATCTGGCAATCTCAGCTTTGAAATTTTCAAGTGGTTTCATATCTTGTGGTTCTAATGGAAGAATTTCACATTTTGACCAACCTATGATATGTGGCAAGTTTTATCCCTATTGCATGTGTATCCGCAGAAACAGTTAGTGATCAAAAATCAGCTCGAGTTCCTTTATTCTGCAATTTGTGCTTGTGGGCGAGGTTGCAACCAACTGGATTACCCACCTATCCACATGCCATTCAGCCCAGCACTGAATAAGTAGCCAGCAGTCACTCTGGATTCACACATGTGGATTGATTGCTTGACTAAGTTGTTGAATCACATCTGATGCTCTGATCTGTACTTGCAGGTCAGAACCTTTGGTACAAATGTGAAGTAAATCATAACATGTTCTCCATGTGGGAATTGTGGACTTATTGGGCTGAAGAACCTGTTGCCACACTGCAGGGATTCAATAAAAAAAAGTGAATCAGAGCTGATGAAAAACAAAAGCAAGAATAGGTAATTTGAGGGAGCACATCTTTCTCAATTACATTTGAAAAATTTAATTACACTGTAAATTCTCAAACAACGCCTGCCAAATAAATTATTTTTTTACTGGAGAAACATAATATTAAGTGCAGAATCCTGATACTGTTCTGACTAAATGATTGAAATGACAAGAAAGACAGATGCTCAAGGTTTTGCTATTGAAACAATCCACTATGCACACTGACAAAGAACTCCTTCTTCCAGTCCTGTGATTGGAAATGTTTACACTGGCTTTCTCATGGTCCACATGATGCACTGTAGAATCTCAGAACAACAAGAGCTTGCAGTCATATCACTCCTGTAACATCACACAATGTCCTAGATGCTTAGCAGCATGCAATGAAACAAAATTCGCCTCAGAATGAAAAGTGTTCCAATCCAGTTCCTTTCATTCCACGATCAAGCACAATAAAGCTGCAGGAACAAGTCCACATTGATTTCTCTTTAGTGGAAGGGAAGTACCTGGTCTTGGTTGATAACTATAGCAAGTGGATAAATGCTGACTCCATGCCCAAAACCACAAGTGCCAAAACAATTGTGGTTTTGAGAGAATTTTTTTGCAATTCAGGGGCTGCCAGGGGTGTTGGTCTCTGATAAGGATCCAGTTTATGTCAGAAGAGTATGTGAAATACTTCTAAGTAGGAATGGAATCAAACAGATGAAGACCACCACATCACCCAGCACTGAATATTAAATCACAGCTCAGTTCACCCTTTCAACTAGATGTACTACACTGGCCTGTAAGTGGCAGTACTTTGAAGAATAGCATATTTATTCCCAGAACCAAGATCCCTGAAAGACATTAAATGCTCATTGTCATACGGCTGTTTGTATGATCTTATTATACTTGAGCTGTATATTTCTGTCATTCAAAGTGCATTTCCCTTCAATTTAATTAATTGGCTTAAAGCATTCTTGGACATCTTGAGATCATGAAAGGGCTCTATCAATGATTTGTTGACATGCACTTCTTTGAGTTTAGGAAGTTGAGGGGTGATCTAAATGAGGGATTTAAGGGGTTTCTATTTACTGTGGTGGATGGAATCCAGTTCAAAAAGGTATAATCCTCATTAGATCTCAGCCATTTTGGAGTGAAATCAGAAAGCACTTTTACCAGGAGACAGTAGTTGACATTTGGAACTCTGCCTGAAAATGCTGTTGTGCAGGAAAAAAAGTTATTTTTAATGTTAATAAATTATCTGATAAAGTTATCAAGGAAGAGTGAGATAATTGCACAGACGCTGGTATCCCATCACCAAGTCGCTCTTTATTTATGTATGCACAGTACATGGGTTCTCACTAGCCAGCTCAGAGCCAGTCTGTAGAGCGAGGAGCCCTTCTGAATCTCCTGTTTGTATGTCCACCAGGGCTGCATGATTGGCCCAGGATAACAGCCCCAATTGAGGAACTCATACTCAACATGATCCACCTGGATCTCATTCCACCGGATGCAGATCGGGCATATTGACATATACCGAATTGTAAATACGTCATAGAGGTGTACAGTACAGCACAGAAATAGACCCTTCGATCCAACCCATCCATGCCTACCAGATATCCCAACCCAATCTAGTCCCACCAGCCAGCACCCGGCCCATATCCCTCCAAACCCTTCCTAATCATGTATCCGTCCAAATGCCTTTTAAAAGTTGCGATTGTACCAGCCTCCACCACTTCCTCTGGCAGCTCATTCCATACACATACCACCCTCTGCGTGAAAAAGTTGCCCCTTAGATCTGTTTTATATCTTTCCCCTTTCACCCTAATCCTATGCCCTCTCGTTCTGGACTCCCCGACCCCAGGGAAAAGACTTTGCCTGTTTACCCTATCCATGCGCTTCATGATTTTAAACCTCTATTAGGTCACCCCTCAGCCTCCGACGCTCCAGGAAAAACGGCCCCAGCCTGTTCAGCCTCTCCCGATAGCTGAAATCCTTCAACCCTGGCAACATACTTGTAAACCTTTTCTGAACACTTTCAAGTTTCACGACATCTTTCCGAGAGGAAGGAGACCAGAATTTCACCCAATATTCCAACACTGGCCTAACCAACGTCCTGTACAGCCGTAACATGACCTCCCAACTTCTGTACTCCATGCTCTGGCCAATAAAGGAAAGCATACCAAACGCCATCTTCACTATCCTATCTACCTGCGACTCCACTTTCAAGGAGCTATGAACCTGCACTCCAAGGTCTCTGTTCAGCAATACTCCCTATGAACTTACCATTAAGTGTATGAGTCCTGCTAAGATTTGCTTTCCCAAAATGCAGCATCTCGCATTTATCTGAATTAAACTCCATCTACCACTTCTCAGCCCATTGGCCCATCTGATCAAGATCCTGCTGTAATCTGAGGTAACCTTTTTCGCTGTCCACTACACCTCCAATTTTGGGGTCACCTGCAAACTTACTAAGTATATCTCTTATCCTCGCATCCAAATCATTTATATAAATGATGAAAAGAAGTGGACCCAGCACCGATCCTAGTGGCACTCCACTGGTCATAGGCCTCCAGTCTGAAAAACAACCCTCCACCATCACCCTCTGTCTTCTGCTTTTGAGCCAGTTCTGTACTCAAATGGCTAGTTCTCTCTGTATTCTGTGAGATCTAACCTTGCTACCCAGTGTCCCATGGGGAACCTTGTCAAACGCCTTACTGAAGTCCATATAGATCACACCTACCGCTTTGCCCTCATCAATCCTCTTTGAAGTTTGTGAGACATGATTTCCCACGCACAAATCCATGTTGACTATCCCTAATCAGTCCTTGCCTTTCCAAATACATGTACATCCTGTCCCTCAGGATTCCCTCCAACAACTTGCCCACCACCGACGCCAGGCTCACTGGTTTATAGTTCCCTGGCTTGTCCTTAGTACCTTTCCTAAACAGTGGCACTATGTTTGCCAACCTCCAGTCTTCTGGCACCTCACCTGTGACTACCGATAATAGAAATATTTCAGTAAGAGGTCCAGCAATCACTTCCCAAGTCTCCCACAGAGTTCTAGGTTATACCTGATCAGGATTTGGGGCTTTATCCATCTTTATGCATTTCAAGACATTCAGCACTTCCTCTTTTGTAATATGGACATTTTTCAAGATGTAACCATCTATTTCCCTACATCCTATATCTTCCATATCTTTTTTCACAGTAAATACTGATGCAAAATACTCGTTTAGTATTTCCCCTGTTTTCTGCAGCTTCACACAGGGCTGCCTTATTGATCTTTGAGGGGCCCTATCCTCTTCTGGGTTACTCCTTTGTCCTTATTGTATTTGTAAAAACCCTTTGGATTTTTCTTAACTCTTTTTGCCAAAACTATCTCATGTCCCCTTTTTGCCCTCCTGATCTCTGTCTTAAGTATACTCCTTCTGTCTTTATACTCTTCTAAGGATTCACTTGATCTATCCTGTCTATACCTTATATATGCTTCCTTCTTTTTCTTAACCAAACCCTCAATTTCTTTAGTCATCCAGCATTCCCTATACCTACCAGCCTTTCCTTTCACCCTGACAGGAATATATTTTCTCTGGATTCTCGTTATCTCATTTCTGAAGGCTTCCCATTTTCCAGCTGTCCCTTTACCTCCGAACGTCTACCTCCAATCAGCTTTCGAAAGTTCTTGCCTAATACCATCAAAATTGGCCTTTCTCCAATTTAGAACTTTTAGATCTTGTCATGTCCTTTTCTATCACTATTTTAAATCTAAAAGAATTGTGGTCGCTGGCCCCACTGACACCTCAGTCACCTGCCCTGCCTTATTTCCCAAGAGTAGGTCAAGTTTTACACCTTCTCCAGTAGGTACACCCACATACTGAATCAGAAATTTTCTTGTACACGCTTAACAGATCCCTCTCCATCTAAACCCTTAACACTACGGCAGTCCCAGTCTATGTTTGGAAAGTTAAAATCCCCTCCCGTAACCACTCTATTATTCTTACAGATAGCTGAAATCTCCTTACAAGTTTATTTCTCAATTTCCCTCTGACTACTAGGGTGTCTGTCCCAGTAAGGTGATGATCCCTTTCTTGTTTCTCAGTTCCACCCAAATAACTTCCCTGGATGTATTTCCAGGAATATCCTCCCTAAACACAGCTGTAATGCTATCCCTTATCAAAAACGCCACTCCCCCTCCTCTCTTGCCTCCCTTTGTATCCTTCCTGTAGCATTTGTATCCTGGAACATTAAGCTGCCAGTCCTGTCCATCTCCTGTAATTGCTATGATATCCCAGTCCCATGTTCCTAACCATGCCCTGAGTTCATCTGCCTTCCCTGTTAGGCCCCTTGCATTGTAATAAATGCAGTTAATTTATTAGTCCTACCTTGTCCCTGCCTGCCCTGACCATTTGACTTGCTTCTGTTCTCAACTGTACCAGTCTCAGATTGATCTCTTTCCTCACTATCTCCTGATTAAGGGCTTTTGCCCGAAACGTCGATTTTACGGCTCGGATGCTGCCTGAACTGCTGTGCTTTTCCAGCACCACTCTAATCTAGAATCTGGATCTGACCAAGAACATGTGGGATGCAAAGAGGAAATCTATCCTTAAGCAGTAGACCCATCTGGCTGCAATCTGGTGTATCGACAGTATGCTTTGTCTGTCGAGTACTGAAGATGTCAAGCAGCTTGGCAACTTTAACCACTTCCATCAGGACTTTAGATGTGACATCTGGTTTGCTGTCAGCCCCTCTCGATCATCCATCCTCATTGACGATGCGGTTGAAGTCTCCAGCCAGAATGACCAGCCTGGACATCGTCTGCAGCAGTGGCAGCTCTGCAAGTCGGCCAGCTGCTCTCTTATTAGCACCAGGGCATACACATGAATGAGACTCGGGAGCATTTCTGTATATAATGTCTCTACAAGGAGGCACCCGCCCACCACCACCTTAAGTTCAGAACTGTTGAAGTTGCCTCCTCGCAGCAGAATACCGAAGCCGGAGGATTGACAATTTGTTCCCTCCAACCAAATTGAAGGTCCGTGGGCCTATAAGCTTGACCGTTTCCAGTAGCTGCTGAGGTCTGGTATCCTCCACTCCTGCAGAAACAGTAGGTCTGCTTTGGTGTTGGCCACGTAAGTTAACGTGAAAAGACATTGCATGGTAGATTTAATGCCATACACATGAATGTTGGGAATTTTAAAACTTTATTATACATAGACCCAATGTGCGTTTGCCTGTAATCTTGTCACTGGGGGGACTCCCTACCTACCTGTGGGGTGGGCGAACTCCGCACTGATGTAGCCGTTCTGTTCCTTGCTGGGAGGATTGCCCTGGTCCAGTGTCGTTGGGGTGAGAACAAAGCAAGGAAGGTCCAATTTGGAGTCTGACGGATGAGCTGTCATGCTCGGCTCCAGATTCAGAGCATCGCTGCTCCCAGTTGCCCGGACCTGTGGTGTGGTGGGTACCCCTTGGTTCTCGATAGCTGGAGGTTGGCCTGACCTGTCCCTTTGCCACGTCCGATGTTTCCAGGTTGGGATGTTGTTCCCATCCTTCTCTCCCATGGTGCTGTGCCCCTTTATTTTGTTGGTGGCCATCTGTTTGCATATCTTCATCATCAGAAGAACTGCTGGTGTGTTTATTATGTAGCCAGATGTCTTTTCCTTTTGCGGTTCTTGTTCAGTGATATCCATTCCCCGCCTTCTTCATTTGCTCCTCCTCTGTTGATTCCTTTTGTTCAGGTGGTGGTTAGGTCGGTTGATGTGCCTCCATACTGGCTACCTTTTCCTCACCTCCAGACTGTACCACCTCCTAGGTGCTCCTGGAGCGTGACACCTTACTATCCTTTGGGGTGCATGGCTCACATGGCTGTTTGCAGCCATCTGAGTTTATGTGGCACCCCTCCACCCATTCTTGGGCAGGCTTTGTACAAGTGGCCTGCTTTCCCACACAGGTTGTGGTTCTTTGACTCGTTGCAGTCTTTAGTCAGGTGGCTCTCCTGTTTGGACTTCCTGCAGAGGGTCACTTTTCAGTCAGCTGCCATGTGCCCTGACATCCTGCAGATTCGATGCACTCCAGGCTGCTCTGTGTTTATCAGGTAACTTCGGCTTCCTCCAATCGTGAAGCTGGAAGGCGAATGCAGGATGTTCCTACTAGCATCCACCTTCAGGGTCACCTTGATCTACTGCTTGCTGGTCCAGATCCAGATTCCAAATGGGTTCACATGTTAGCGCTGCCCCCTTCAAGTTGTCAGGTTGTATATGTGAATTGTAACAACCCGGTTCCTCTGTGCAGGTAGAATGAACAGTGGTACCATTGACAGGATGGAGAGGGGACCTTCTCCTCAACTTCCTTCATGAGATGCTCCCGTTGCTCCTGAAGGTGACATTGAAATAGCCCCTCTTGGGGAAATCCTGTGGACAGAAAATATCTGCTGCTTGGACCTGCAGCAATCAGGAGGACTCTATTCAGGAAGAGGTTATAGTCAACCGGCGATCCTTCGTCTACCACTTTGACAGCCACCCTGACTATATTTCAGACTCCCTGATCTGGGCTGTGGGCACTACCAGAAGCCAATGCACTGTTTAGCTGGTCACTGGTTTGGCATTAGACAGAAGCCAGTATAAAGATCCACCAGTTACAGCTCAGCTCAACCAATGATCCTCCAAGTTCTGCTCTCAATCACAATCCAGCGATGATCTCATTCTGATGTTGAAGATTCTCAGCTCAAACTCATCCTGGGGCAAACACCTTCCCGAGAGAAAACAGGGCTTGGAAATATAGCAACTATAATTTTTTTTTAATGGTATAGCCTCATCCTGGGAGAACCCTTTTTTATTTCGAAATTTTATCTTATCCATAAAACTATGTCTATATATGTACATAATCATTGAAACAGTTCAGTTCTGTATAGTGGCATATGAAGAAACAAAGAAACATTGGAGTTTGACTGTCCACTGTAATTGTATGATCTCTTTTCCCTTCCTGTATTGCACTGTATCACCTACGAGCTAATGCAATGTACAATCCTCAGCACCTCTACTAATCAGTATTCCTGACTTTGTTGTCTTCTCACAACAGATAATGACCAATATACAGGCAGTAATAAATTAAACTACCAATAGCAGGCACAATCTGAGCTCTTTTATAAAGTCCTAGCCTGTGCCTGTTCATTTCCTGACATCTCATTTAAATTACTGTAGGTCACTCCGGCCTCTTGACAAGATTAATGAAACAGGAAATGAGAGTCTTGAAACAGCAGAGCTGAACTTTGAATTTTCCAACCCACCTTTTCTGAATATGTTCAAGTTGTGATTGACCTTATACGAGACTCATCACCAAATGCAAACATCATTTGTCCACTGTCAGTTTAATTTTTTAGTTTTCCAATTTTCTCTCTATCTTTTCCAATTGGGCTGTGGTCCACCAGGTATGGTTGCCCATTTGATACTTTACTGATGAAATGGTAGTGTCACTGGATGAAAAGTCCAGAGGCCTGTACCACTATTATGCACATGTGGATTCAAATCCCATCACAGGAGTCATGATGGTGAGCATGACAGTTGTTCCTGAAAATCAGTGATTTACACATGTCCTTTCGGGAAGTAAATCTGCTGTCCTTACTTGGTCTGGCCTGCATGTAACTTCAGGCCTTTAGCTTATGTTATTGAGTCTGAAATGCAAGAACCAGCAAGATTTTGAGTTCAAGGGCCTTAGAGATGGGCTACGAAATGTGCCCTTGCCATCAACACTCGTGTCACCGGAAAGAATTTTTAAAATTCATTTTGTCCTTTCAATGGGAGGCTTGTGGGCTTGTTGCCAATGGAATTATTACAGTTGAGCATACATACTGCCCATATTTAACCTCTATGTTCTTCAGCAGGATCACGATGAGAACATTGATTGTGTTGATTATTTTACCTCATGCTTTCTTCTCACAATGTAGTTAATGCAGCAGAATAGATTTTAAAGCATCATGAGGGCTTGGAACGAAGATGAACAGATGCTAGAAATAACGATTTGACTTGCATACCGTTCTCTTGCTCCAGCCTGCACCCAAACCACAAGACATCAGGGATATCTAATAACACTACGTAAAATGGTTGTCAATCACTTCAGGCCAACACAGGCTGAATGTGGGGTAGGGTGGGATGACGTGACAGTGCTCCAGGTAAGCTGAGAGGGCCTTTGGCTCCACCTACCTACTAGGTACAGCAGAAGATAGTGTAAATTCCCATGATGAGATACTTCCCACAACAAAACACCCACTCTCCTCGCAGCCAAGCATGCACTGAGAGCAGCCCAGTTGTGAAAGCCACTTTTATTGCAGATTTTAAATCCTGAGGAACAATTTGCTCAAAAGGGAGTTGGGTACAGAGGAGTCCAGAGGCAGAATCGTTTGAATCTCTCGGCATTTGAATCAAATTGGAATATCTTGGCCCATTTCCATTCTGGAAGCAGACATCA
The DNA here is from genome assembly GCF_004010195.1 of Chiloscyllium plagiosum. NCBI lineage: Eukaryota > Metazoa > Chordata > Chondrichthyes > Orectolobiformes > Hemiscylliidae > Chiloscyllium > Chiloscyllium plagiosum. Next base: position 7,320,906 of record NC_057751.1, read on the forward strand.
CCACCTTACAAGACACACTGCAGGTACTTACGTGGCCTCATGAGATTTGTCACTTGAAAGGACTACAGTGACTTTTCCAGGTGCATGTCAACCCTTGAAGTGATGTATGGAATAAAATATATTAAAAACTTGGGTGTCAGTTACAGGTTGGAAATTGACCTCAGATGAGATCAGATATCAGTCTTGAAATCACTCAAGGGGAGTTATGGCATCTTTTTTGGCAGGGCTTGATTTCATTAATTTTGAACCCATAATTAGCTGCGATTTGCAGATTGCCACAGCCAGCACATTCAGTTGTCTTGTATTTTGAAATGTTAGCTGTGACAATACCTGAATTGTAAAATCCTCCTCATTGTCTTTCAATTGCACCATGATCATGTATTTTCATGATGCCCCTTTCAGCACATGTTTAGAAGTATTTGTTTTCCTCTGAATCTGGCCTCTTGGGCATGCCCTATTTTCCTTGCTCCATCTTTGGCTGCCATGCTTTCGGCCGTCTTGGCTCAAACCTCTGAATTACTTGCCTTGCCACTCCCAATTCTCTGCTTCCCTCTGCACTTTTAAAATTGTTTTTGACCAAGCTTTTAGTCATTTACCTGATTTCTGATTCTTCAGGGCAGTACTAGCAAAAGTCAGACATGTCTTGCTTGTAATGCTTTAGTTAAGGACCATGAAACATTTTAATAATTAAATGTGGGCTCCAGGTATTTAGGCTGTTCACCACTGATATAGGTTTTCCGAAACAAAACCTTAAAGAACCCCGTCTGGAAAGTAAATTCAACAATGAGTGATGAAACGACATGAACTTACCATGGTTCAGACGCTTCTTTCAACTCAAGGCCTTGTACACTTCGGATCACTGGTCACCGAGCATCACATAAACATATGTTGTCTCTTTTATGAATGCAATTAGATTATAAGGTTGTGCTTCTGCTGTTTGTTAACAGTTAATCCCTTCCAAATCTCTGCGTCTGTGATCTCTCAACCTGACAGCAGCAGCCCTTCAATGCGAATTAATGAAAGGTTTCTGAGTCAAAACTGCTCTAAATTTGTTTGAACCTTCCTTAGTGGATGGCTGCAGTTGAAAAGCCATTTTGAGGGTTTTTGCTGTGTCAATATTGTGTTAGTTCATGTTGTGTGTGAGCATTGAAGGCACAGAGCGATTCAACATGCATGAAGGGCTCAATGCCGCAACTCACATTTGAGATATTTGGGCTATTTCTGTCTGGTACTTCAGCCTACAGTGATGTTCATTCACAGCACAACAGTCTGTGAAGCCCCCCTACTTCCTCAGGTTGGAAATTTGCTGGGAACTGCCCAGCCCAGCAATTAACACCCAGCTTTGTTCGCAGTGATTGTTCGGTGAACATTTCATTGCCCCTTTATTGGCGCATTGCCCAAGGCAACTTGGATTAATGGTTGCTTTATTCTGCTGACAGTCAGGGTTTCTTCAGTCCAATCAGTGTCTATAAAGAGGATGTGTTCACTTTGAAACCTTATCTGAGATGAATATTTCTGACAGGTTGCAAATCAGCATGATTTTTGCCAATGCAAGTAGGCTAATTAGATTAATTTATTCAGCACAGGAAATTTACATAAATGCTTCAAGCATTACTTGTCAGTGGTTGCATAATGGCATAATTGAATTCTGCTTGATATTAATGGTGACATTTCCAAGAAGATATTTTGTTCCCTGCTCCTTCTCTCCCATTGCAGATATATCTTGTTGACAAAAAAAGAGCAATATATCTCTGCCTTTTTGAGGAAAAACTGGTTATGTTACTGGACGAGTAATCCAAAACCGAAGACTAACAGTCAAGAGTTTACATTGTTTGAGAATTTGAATTTGGTTTACAAATAAATCTGAAAGTAACAGTAAATCTGAAATTATTCCTAAAAATCAACATGAAGCTATGAGACCATTGTAAAAATCCAGCTGGTTTCACTCATGTCCATCAGGGAAGAAAATCTAATGTAAAAGCAAAATAACATGAATGCTGCAAATTTGAAATAAAGATCAAAAAGAAATGCTGTAGATACTCATGTGGTCAAGAACACAGTTCATGTTTCAGGCCTGTGACCTTTTGTGAGAAGTAAACCTGGTGTCTCGGCCCCAGTGAAGTGAGTTGAAGTGAAGTGAAGTAAAGCAAGATATTCCCTTGTTGCAAGGCCCTTCTTCAACCAAGGATGAGCATTGAACACCGGCTTTGCCAATACTTGTGTGACAGGAATTCCTTATAAAAAGGGAACTGGTTTCCCAGTTGGGATTGCTGCTATTGTCTTGTTCATAAAAAGACAGAGGATTTGAATTCATTTTCTTTTTGAAGGGTCATTGCAATGAGAATTAGGGAATGAAATAACTGCACAGAGGTCAGTATCCCATCACCCATTCACCCTTTATTTACTTGGACACAGTACATAGGCTGCAGCAGCTCGGAGTCAGTCCCCTGAACTGAGGATATTTAAAATCCCCTGTCAATATTGGTCAGCCAGTGTCTCCTGATTGGCCCAGGTTAATGAGGTCCACTTTGTTCCAATCACGACAGGAAACTGCCATTAGAAGGAATATATCTTAGTGGACAGTTGACAGAAGCCCACCCTAACCTGAAGTGAGTATAGTGCTGGAGCAAAGTGCTTGGTAATGGGGGCAGATTAGGAAGTGTACATAATGGGCTTGATGGGAAGCAGTGCGAGAGAGTAAAGTGTGAGTAATTTCATATCACAAAATCATCTGTAGGGTTAGTCATGTCTCAGTTCACTCCAAGTGTCGGCAATGGGACTAGTTTAAACTGGGGGGCATGGGCAAGTTGGATTGAAGGGCCTATTTCCATGCTGCTGACCTCTATGACTCTAAACATAAATATCTTAGTGAAACAAAAACTTTTTCTCAGCCATGAAGAATTGGCATTTGCTTGATGTAGCTGAAGGTTGTCTGCATATCTTAGGTAACGGTCCATTATGGATAAGTACATTCAGATGATTTGGATGGAATTGAAGGTTGTTCAGAGGATGGAAATGTGGGGATATATTGGTGGCATGAAATAATGACCCCCAGTGCTTCAAAACATGATTGTCTAAATAGAGAAGAAAAAGCCAGGCACTACTTTGAGTTTAAAACAATGTCTTGGTCCAGTTTTATCAAGTGACTCTGTAGATATTGAAAGATAAGCTTATTATTCAAACTTATCTTGTAGCATTCCGCCAATTGAGCGTCCCAAATCGTCAAAGTGAAAGATTTTCCATGTGTAGACAAAAAAAACGTAAATCCTCTTTGCACGAAACTTTGGCAGAGGAATCACAAGGCTGTACAGGAAAGCTGAGCAAAGGGATATAATTTAACAGATTACTGTGTACTGTCATGAGGCTGAAGTCAGATTTATTCACTTCCTGTTTTTTGTTTTTGTTGAACATGGCATTTTACTTTGAAAATAACACTCTGCATGACATGCATGAAAAGGAAAAGCCCAAAATCAGATTTAAAAACTGAAAATGTACAGTAGAGTCATCAGCAATGGAAGAAACAGATAAATTAAGGCAGTGAGTTGTTTCAATTGTAATGCAGTGCCTGAAAAAGATTGTGGGTGCTTTACCAAAAGTAACTTTCAAAAGGGAATTAAATATAAAAGGTAAACAGTCCAGTTAAAAGAAGAAAGAACAAGGGAATGGAATGAAAAACACCGTTCTCTCAAAAAGCCGTCACAGACACAATGAGCTGACTGGCCTCCTTCTTTGCTGCTTAATTCTCTGACAACTTAATATCTGCAAGACAGGGAGGAAAATGTTCTCCAAGTTTCCCTTTTCCAGTATCCTCAATATATGATCACTGGATTAAGGCAATTAACTCCCCATCACCCACATTCATGGCCTTGAAACAGTGAATATATTATGTTCAGTTGGGGTGCCTCTGCCTTTCACTCCCTGTGGTCACCAGACGCAGTGTTGGAGTCAGCTATTGATGTTCACAGTTTTCATTGGGAAACTGGAAGTGGCAGTGGGATTGTATTCCATGAGTCAGTATCTGCATTTCCCTATTTGGTGGTCCACTAGAATGAAGGATGCCTTGCTTTCATCTCGCTTTTATGGGTTCTGATATGGATGTTAAAGTCAATGTGAGATCTTTGGACTCTGCCAGATGTGGGACATATAATGCTTGAAGAATGGGTAAATGGGTTATTTTGAGGTTTGTGCACTTCCTTGAACAGCTTGACGTGGCCTCTGCATGTTCCCGGTAAAGTTTCTTGATACGTCTTTCTCCATTTTGGCCAGGCTCTTCCACAAGTCCATCGGTATTTTTGAACTTGTTAGGCACGCATTAAGGCAATGTCCAAAACTTTTCCTCCATTACCTTGACAATATCCTGCCAGACTGACCTCCAGGTAGAGCAGTTCCTTCAGGAATCTGGTGTGAAACAGTGAAGGAAAGAAAAGAATGAAAGTTTCAATGCACTGAGAAGGACAACTAAAAAATAGATTTCTTTTGTCTCTCCAATTCCTGACATGTTCAACTTATCATTACTAAGGTGTGAGACGTGTCAATAATGTGGAGTGAGATGTCTCCAGCAAAAGTAATTATTGCCAGTTGACGTTTGCTTCAGATTCCTGCTCAGTTTAAACACTACCAATCATTTGGAAAAAGGATCTATATCTCACACCAGAGATGTCTGACACCTACCCTACTTGGTTGGAATCAGCACAACTGCAGTACATGTGAGCGATGACTGTAATGTCCAAATTAACTGTCATGTCTGTTATCTGCCCACCTTCTCAAACCTGAAGCACACAAACTGGCTGTTGGGTGCAGATAGAGTCATTGAGCTGGTCCATCCCAACCAGATACCTTATAATAATCTTGACCCATTTGCCAGCATTTGGTCCGTGTTCCTCCAAATCCTTCCTGTTCATGTACTTATCCAGCTGCCTTTTCAATGTTGTAATTTTACCAGCCTCCTCCATTCTGTACGCAGGCCATCCTCCATGTGAAAAAGTTGCTCCTTGGGTCCCTTTTAAATCTTTCCTCTCTCATCTTAAACCCAAGCCCACTCATTTTGGACTTTCCAATGGTGGGGAAAAGACCTTGGCAATTCAGCTTTTCCATACCCCTCAGGATTTCAGAAACTTCGACTCTCAAGGGAAAATAGCTCAAACTTCTCCTGAAACCTCAAACCCTCTAATCCTCGCAAAATCTTTGTACATCTTTTCTGAACCCTTTCAAGTTTCACAACATCCTTCCAGTAGCAGGGAGACCAGAATTGAACACACTGTTCCAAAAATGGCCTAACCAATGTCCTGTACAGCCACAACATGACCTCCAACTCCTACACTCAATGCTATGACTAATAAAAGGAAGCATCCTTCCAGTAGCAGGGAGACCAGAATTGAACACACTGTTCCAAAAATGGCCGAACCAATGTCCTGTACAGCCACAACATGACTTCCAACTCCTACACTCAATGCTATGACTAATAAAAGGAAGCGTACCAATGCTCCTCATGAGCATTTGACAGCCTGAGCAACTCTTCAAGCCAGCAACCACCACTCCTGCAGTTTCCCCAGCACCCCACATCCCATTCCCAGAATCTGCATTTTAAAAAAATACATTGTTTCACCAGGGCCTGCGCTGAATTTGGGAAGGTGGTGAATGAGCTGCATTGCTGCAATCCGTATGGTGTAGGTATACTCACGTTGCTGTTTGGCAGGGAGTCACAGGATTTTGACCTCATATGACAGTGAAGGACCTTGCTCTGATTCTGGATTCTAAAATGCATGAGTTAAATTTATTTTGTTGAACATTTGTTGATGGAAATGGTTCCGTTTCCACAATTGCTCTGCCTCAGATGTTTGCTTTTTTAAAAGAATTTTTAAAGATGTGATCAAAGAAATTCATTGGATTTCCCATTCAAGTCATCTTTTGAGAAATTATTTGCATGTTTCTCTTCTAACATTTCCATTCTCTCTTTTCTAATGCACCTGCTGTATTTTTCCTTGCTCTCTCAAATGTTTTGTCTCCCTCTTGTTATCTCTTTTTCTTCTCCCCTTTCTTTCATGCTTTGCACTCTACTTTTCCTGTACCTTTGTTCCTTTTTTCTCTTTTCTGTATCTCTTGTCCTCTCCCCTTTCTCTGCCTCTTTATTTCTTGTCTCTCTGAGTTAATCCCTGTGCAGTTTCTCTTTCTTCTCCTTTTCTCTATTTCAACCCTCCTGAGCACTTGACCTGTTGATATCTAACTTTTGTTTTTCTGTGTTTCATTTAATAGTTTTGTAGGTCAGGATAAAGGTTGCCCCAACAACTTCCATATGTTCTCAAAGATTCAAAAAGCCCAATCCAATAAGGTGCCTTGATGTTCTACGGAAATCAACTTCAATCAATAGAGATTGCAGTGCAAAAAGACACGGAAACACTTGATGAACAAATCAGGCGAGTTTGGAGGTCAGAGTTGGCAACTTTTCTAAAGATTTAGCTTGGACGTGAGAAGGAGACTCTATCAAGAGGTGTACCTCAGAACTTGACTGAATTTTTGTTACCCACAGCTAGATACAGATAAACCCCAAATGGTTTTCTTTCTTACCACAATTACAATCATTTGGTCTTGAACAGTGGCTGAATTCCCTGCACGTATTTTGTATAATTACAAGCAATTACACGTTTCAAACAAAAAAAAATCATGCCTTATGTAAGTAGGTTAGCCAGCGATGCTGTTCATTTCATGTAACTGCATCAATTCTTTTAAACTGTCCGTTTTATCTAAATTCAATGAGTGGGTGGGTGACTCAATCAGAGATCATTTTTACAGAAACACTGCTGTCATTTTCATCATGCAAGTTTGCATTTGTATATCATCTTGTTGCATCTTGCTGCATGAAGTGTGATTGTTGTGTAAATGCATTTGGCAACCATTAGGGCAGAGCAAGAAGGAGAAAGTGAGGACTGCAGATGCTGGAGATCAGAGATCAGAGTCAAGAGTGTGTTGCTGGGAAAGCACAGAAGGTCAGGCAGCAACGTCGATTCTCCTCCTCCTCGGATGCTGCCTGACTTGCTGTGCTTTCCCAGCAAGACACACTCAACTGTGCAGAGCAAGAGTTAACAAAAGGCCTTAATCAGTACGAGTGGTTTACTACCCTGTGTTTGTTGGTATTGGTCGAAGGATGCATTATAGCCTTGAATGTGACACAAGTTCCTTGCTCTTTCCCTGCAGAGTTAGCACTGGGCTGGGGAGGACAACATCTTTATATACCTTTTGGCAGAGTCCGCCTCAGTGAAGTGCCCGTTCCTTTTTAGAGAGAGGATGTGTTGCCATTGAGATGGTAATGGTCTGGGTGCCTGCAGTAGATTTTAAACAGAAGCAAGAGGACTGTGGAAGATTTGTCTCAGGATGGCAATTGCTGCACACTGATGACACAGACCTCTTTGAGGCTCTTGTGCTCATGATACTTATGCTTGTCTGATATCCATGAAGTGCAGTCATTTCAAAGCCCTTCAAATTAAGGTTTCATTATTTATAGGCATTTCGCTGTCAAATAAGTTGGTAATTACTTGTGCTTTATAACGTATCTAAAGATAGACTAAAATAAAAATTAGAAAAATCAACAGGGTCCTCTCACAATGTAAACAATTACCTTTTTCTAAATTTCTACAGTTCCATGAGCACTGGCCACTCAGTTGGTACCTCACCTCATGAGCTGTTATTCATATGCGAGGCCAGACACTGGGCAAAATCACGTTAGTAAGTAACAGTAAGCAGCACGGCTCTGTTCAGTTCACAAACCTCTGGCTGTTTTGTTCTGTCCTCATGGGCATCTGTCAAACTGACTGTGAGCAGCCAAGTACAGATTGAGGTTTTAATTGACAATTGGTCCAGGCCCAAGTACCTGTGTGAATTAGAGTCTGTGGGAACACCCTAAAGTAGGTTTGATAGCAGGAATGGGACATGTTGTTAGTTAAGAGAGAGATGGGTGGGACCCTCCAAACTTCCTGCCTCCACAGCAATTAAATCCCCAAATGATGTCCTTCAGGATGCAAGTAATGCCCACTTAAGGGCCTCATCCCCACTGCCACTTGTGTTCACCCACATGTCACACAAACAATCAAACTTTGCTGTGTCTGCTTGCGGGCTCCCAAGAGAGTTCCCTTATTCAAAAGTACTTGGTGCTATGATCAAGGGATCTGAAATCATGAAGGAGTGTGGTGAAAGCCAGGTCCTGCTATTGCTGCCAACCTCCCTTCCCATCCACTGCCCTGCAACCCCATGTCTGTCATTACATTGCCTCTATCTGGTTCCTCTACAATATGAAGTGCAATATCCCATGTGATTTGCCAGCTACACACTCAACTGATCCTACAACCTTGATCACTAATGTATCTTGTAAACTGGAAAATGTTTTTCATGAGCTGCAACTTTTATACTGACAGATAAATACAATGTTTAGAAACAGATAAGTGGTGCTGAGAGGATCCAGAGTTCAGACAGTGTTCCCAGTGCCTGCTATCTGTGTTATGAAATGGATTAATTGCCTGCATTTGGGTTTCCATGCAAAGCATGTGTTGCACATGATGAGTCAGGAGTCCTGCTGGGGTTCTTGATAAATCTCAGTCAGAAATCACTTTGAAAGCTTTCTCCTGTTGCCTGCACCCGCAACCACATCTCTATTCAATCTGGAAACATTATACTGTGACTTTTTAATCAGATTTGTCTTAGATCCCCTGTTTAATGAGACCTATCTGTTTTTGTTAACTGGTGTAATGCATTGGTCTACACAGGTATGAGAGTCTAGATGCCTCAGTAAATGTGCTGCTGTCTGCCTGACTGACCATTTCAGGCTTGAAAGGTCTCATGCCTGGACGCATTCACTGATTTGAATTGGGGCAACAGCTGAGTGCTTCACATTGTTTCTTCAGAGAAGTGGGGAGTATTTCCTGGTGGCCTGGCCTTTATTATCCCACAACCATTATCTCTAAAACAGATGCCATCATTTCAGGGCTATTGCAGGAGTTGTTGTGCACAAATCTTGTTACCACATTGGACGCACAGATGCCACATTTCAGAAGAGCTCCTGTGCCTGGAGTATACTTCAGATCTCCTTGACATTGTGGCACTTTCAAAAGGCAGTTATTTTCCTTTAATTTATTGCTCGCTTTCTCTCTCTGAACTCCCTCCTTTCCTCCCACATCACTTGCTTGTTTCCTCCCATCTTCCTGCCTCCAATGCCCCCACGAGGTTTGGGGAAGTCATCCAACTGTGAAGCACAGTCCACAAAACCCACAGTCAATGCATCTGTTCACACAGGACATGGTTTTGCTGCAATTCTCCAGTGACCCTTTCTGTTGAGATTCACACACAAGCAATCACATCGAAGGATTTTGGCACCACTATAACTGTAGCACAGCAAGAACCAGCACTTTAAGAAATGTGAGAATATTTAGTAGTGTTCTGTGTTTTTAAAACCTATTGCTGGAACTGTGCTTCTGTGAATGCCTGTGCGTGGCTGAGATGTAATCTTATAAATAGTTGATAGTCTGTTTCCTTGATGTTTAAGCAGAAGCTATCACCAGGGAATAGCACGGAGTTCATTATTGAATTTCCTTTTAAGGTTTGTTTCTGAAGGCAGCTCTAATCAGGCCAGGATTTTCATGTACAGTTTGTACAGAGCTCCATTGTTTTCTGAATCTGACTGAGAAGTTTGAGGCGACATTGACCCTGAAACAAAAGTATAGAAACACAACATCCAGAATGCATGGGATCAACCAACATATATAAAAGTTAATTTTCATCCCGTGTTTCTCGATGGTTAACTGAAGGAATGTGAGCTCTTGCCAAAAGATATATTGATGTGCACAGATGGCTTCAAGGGATATCAGCTGCGTGCATGGACAGGGAAGGATTGAGAGATATGGTCTGAAAGGCGGATAGTTGGAGTTGATGTATCCAAGCTGAACAGAGTTGTTGACTTAATGGCCTCTTTGCTGAACTGTAAATATTATTGCTTTCTGATGAGTAACCCAAGGGAGAAGGAAGATCACTTTGGACAGAGTTCTGACAGAAGCTGCAGCTTGTGTTGAATGGGACTCTTGTTTCTTTGATGACTGACTCTAATGCTCAGGTCATGTCTGCTTGTCATAGAGTCACAGAGATTTACAGCATGGAAACAGACCCTTCGATCAAACTCATGCATGCCGACCAGATATCCCAATCCAGTCGAGTCCCACCTGCCAGCATCCGGCCCATAGCCCTCCAAACCCTTTCTATTCATATACCTCTCCTGATGCCTTTTAAATGTTGCAATTATACCAGCCTCCACCACTTCTTCTGGCAGCTCATTCCATACATGTACAACCCTCTGTGTGAAAATGTTGCCCCTTAGGTCTCTTTTATATCTTTCCCCTCTCACCCTAAACCTATGCCCTCTAGTCCTGGACTCCCTGACCCTTGGCTCCTTCACCGGTGCAAAAAGTTTATCTCGATTTATTCCATCAGTTCCTTTCAGGATCCTGAAATAGTTCGAACATAACCATCAACTTGAAGATTGTTTAAGGATTGATCAGTTGAGTGGATTCTGGATGTTTGCATCAACCCCTTGAATGATGCTTCAGCACATCACTATTCAGTTCAAAACAGCCCACTGAATTGATAACCACAGGCAAACATGTGCCATTCACTAGATATCTCACAGCCACCGAGTTAAGCTCCTTCAACAGCACCTCACAATCATACAAGCTCTTGTTCTGCAGCAGACATGCAGAACATTCAGTGAGATCATGGCTGATCTCTTAATCCTCAACTCCATTTTCCTGCCTTTTTTGCCAGAACCCTTAATTCCTTTACTGATTAAAAATCTGTCTATCTCAGCCTTGACTATATCTAATGACCCAGCCTCAATAGCCCTCTGTGGTTTTGACTACCACAGATTTGCTACCCTGTAGGAGACGCTAGGAAGCTGGCCATAGTTGACAGCAGGCCTCAGTCTAGTCAAGGAGGATAGTGCTTGTTTGGGTATTCCCACCACAATAAGTCAATGACTGTTCTGGTAACAGAGACTGAGACTGACAAATATTATGGAAGATGAAAGTGGGTGGCACAGCTCGTATTGTTCAAGCAGAAGGACAGCTTTTCTGAACACGTGAGATGGATATGCTGAGGGTTGCAGGTTATTGGTGTTGTAGTTAGGGGTGAGTTAGGGTGACGAGGCATCATGTCACATGCATTCATGAAAGTGGCTGTGCATGAGCCTTGTTGCGAGTTGTATCAGGCAGTAGGGAGAGACTCAGTCTGAGGTCGGACAGAAGATATTGCACTTGTGCTGGCGAAATGGAGAAGGTCATTGACCTTTTTCCCACCATGCTGTGCATTTCTCCAGATGGCTGAGACTTCTCCAACCTGCTTTCAAGATCCCCTTGTTGCACTCAGTCCTATCATTTTACCATTGTTGCTGAGTCAAAATTTGAAATTCTAATTTACTGCCCAACCCTCATTGCCCTAAAGAAGATGGTAGTGAGTTAACTGTTTGAACCATTGCAGTTTGTTCAAAGAAGCTACACATCCCCTGCATTATTCAGTCAAGGAGTTTGCAAAAAGCTGGAAAGAAATGTCTGAATTACTATGATGTAGTCATCCATCAGTCCAATCGATAATTCAGTGGAGACCTCTTTCCCAAAAGCATGGTAAAAATGTGAACCTATGTACGACAAAGAATGGCTGAGGCAAATAGAAGGATACATTTTAGGGAAACTGGATACATATGAGAGAAAAGGAAATAGAAAGGTTCTCCTCATGGAATGAGTTGAAAAAGGGTTGGAGGATGTCCCTGTAAAGTATCAGCGTTGGCCAGGACATGTTAGGCTGAATTTCCTGTTTCAGCTCTGGAAGTTGAAGCTCAGTTGAATTGGGTTGTTTTACTGGCAGAGGACGAAGAGCAGCTGACCTGTTTGCTGCTTCACCTGACATGGATGTTAGAAAAATCCCATGATCAATGTTGTCACACCAACAATTAGGCCACCCTCAAAGTAAACACCATTGCTAACCATAGATAACAAAGTGCCATTTGTTCTTGTCAGAAATTGAATTGTGCTCATGACTGAGAGTGCATTGACCCAACTTAATGCTGAATATTTCATACTACCATAGCACAGACATGTCCTATTTAACAGCAGTTCCGCTAGTTTGTGATGTGTAGTTTCAGTACCTCGTGCTTGATAATTTCTATAACTCACCCATGATATGCACCAAATTCTGCACATCATCCAAGTGAAACTTTCAGGCAGGTTTTCCCTGCGAAGTCTGAATTAGCCTCCCTTCTATCAGCTTTAAGAAGGAACTAAGAGTGTCTTAGTATCAGCTACCCTCTTGTTTTATCTGTCTGCATAGCTCAGACCAAAACCAGGCGCTGTACTTATCATGTGAGCCTTTGATGTACTCCACAGAGTGTCTCTATCAATTCTTGAGTTGTCATGAAGAGTGACCTTGCCTGAAAAAAATTACTTCCAATTTTAGGTCCATAGAATTGGTTGTTTAATTACTTGTTGGAAGTGAATGAACAAACAAATAATTACACGACAACTGCAAATTAATGAAGTGTGACAGTGAAAAATGCAGAGACTGAGATAAACATTGCAATTGTGAAAAGAAGGTGCCAAGAAAAACAGGGGTTGATTCTTATAGATTTTTGGCTAAGTGCAAATCACATCAAATTTGGTGGAGTGCTTTTGCTGCTTGTTATCAAATTGGCTACATTTGTTGACATTTGAGTCGTTACAGTGAGTATCATGCCCATTTTCTGCTGTACCTCATGACGTGCCATTCTCCGAACAAGTCTCATTTCGTCAGAGGTCCTGATCGGCATTCCTGAATCTGCGTCCTGAAAAGTACTGTCAGTCTTGAGTTACATGACACAGTATTTGACATTTTCCCCAGATATGGGAAACTGCTTCCTTGCATGGCACTGAACATCCTGCTGGGCAGGGTGGTGAATGGGCAGATTATACTCTTCCCTCAGAACAGCAGACTATGTCAGCATGGTCTGGGGGATGCTGCCCAGATTTGTGAAGTCTCAGCCATCTGGAGAAATACACAGCATGACAGGAAGAAGGTCAGTGACCTTCTCCATTTCACCAATGCAAGTACAATATCTTTTCTCGGATTCCTCAGACCGAGTCTATTTCTGCTGCTGGATGCAACTCCCAAGAAGTCTCATGCTCAGCCACTTTCATGAATGCCAGTAACATCATGTCCACGTGACCTAACCCAACCCAAACTCTAACACCACTAACCTCCATGCCCTCAGCATATCCATCTCCATGTTCAGAAAACCTCACGTTCTGCTTGAACAGTACTGGCTGTGCCACCTACTTTCATTTTCCATAATACTTGCCTGTCTCCTCTTCTGGTATCTAATTTTGTGGCTGACTTCTTGTGGCAGGAAGATTTGAACAAAAATGATTTTCCTTGACTAGACTGAGACCTGCTGTCAACTGTGGCCAGCTTCCTGAAGTCTCCCAGAGGGTAGTGAATCTGTGGTATTCATTACCACAGAGGGCTGTTGAAGCAGAATCATTAGGTGCAGTCAAGGCCGAGATGGACAGAATTTTAATCAATAAGGGAATTAAGAGTTTTGGTGAAAAGGCAGGAAAATGTAGTTGAGGATTATCGGATCAGCCATGATCTCACCGAATGACAGAGCAGACTTGATGGGCTAAATTGCCAGCTCCTGCTCTGCCACCTTAAAGTCTTGTTGCATGAGGAAAAGAGCCCAGAATAGTGCCAAGAGAGTCAAGACCACGGTATGCTGTCATCACTTGGCTCTTCAACCTGAATGACAGGATCATCACTGACCATGCCAAGCAGAGTCTGAATTGGTGTCAGAAGCTGCCATTGACTTATTGTGCTGGGAATGCCTGAACAAATGCTACCCTTTTAGAGTCATAGGGTCATACAGCATGGAAGTAGACCCTTCAATCTAGCTCGTCCACACCATGTTCCCAAACTAAATTAGTCCCACCTGCCTGCGCTTGGCCCATACCCCTCCAAACATTTCCTATTCATGTCCTTAGCCAAATATCTTTTAAATGTTGTAACTGTACTTGCATCCACAACTTCCTCTGGCAGTTCATTCCACACATGAACCACTCTCTGTGTAAACAAAGTTGGCCATCATGACCTTTTTAAATCTTTCTCCTGCCAACCTGAAAAATGTGCCTCCTAGGTTCAAACTCCACCACCTTAGGGAAAAGACATTTGCTATTCACCTTATCTGTGCCCCTCATGATTTTATAACACTTGACAAGTTCACCTCTCAACCTCCTACACACCAATGCAAAAGGTCCCAGTCTATCCAACTTATTTCTCCAAATCAAACCCTCCATTCCTGACAAGTTCTTGGTAAGTCTTTTTTGAACCCCCTCAAGTTTAATAATATGCTTCCTATAACAGGGCAACCAAAACTGTACACTGTACTCCAGAAGAGGCATCACCAACATCTTGAACAACCTCAACATGACGTTCCAACTTCAATACTCAAAGGCTTGAACAATAAAGGCAAGTGTTCTAAATGCTTTCTTAACCACCCTGTCTATCTGTAATGTAAGTTTCAAAGAATTATGTAACTGAACCCTTAATTCTGCTCTACAACACTGCCCAGGGCCCTGGGTATACCACCAATGTTGGTGCCATCTGCAAACAGATTCAACATGCCCCCTATACTGTCATCCAAATCATTGATATAAATGACAGACAAAAGTGGACTCAGTACTGATCCCAGTGAAACACTGCTAGTCACAGACCTCCAATGTGAAAACAAGCCTCCATCACTCCCCTGTCTCCTACCGTCAACCCAATTTTGTATCTAATTGGCAAGCTCACTCTGAATCTCATGTGATCAAACTTTACTAATAATTTACCATGTGGAACCTTGTCAAAGGCTTTACTGAAGTCCAGGTAAACCATGTCTACCACTCTGTCCCCATCAGTCTTTTTGGTTACTTCCTCAAAAAACTCAATCAAGTTTGTGAGACATGATTTCCCTCACACAAAACCTGCTGACTATCCCTGATCATTCCTTGTCTATCCAAATGAATGTAAATCCTATCTTTCAGAATCACCTCCAACACATAGTCACCACCGATTTCAGACTCACAGGTCAATTGTTCCGAGGCTTCTCCTGACATCTTCTCTTAAATAATGGCACAACTCTTGATGAGACTGAGGCCTGCTGACAGCTACGGCAAGCTTCCTGTCTTTACGTCTGTGATAAATGACATAGCAAGACAGCAGTAAAAGGAGCCTGGCATCTCTGACTGAGGGAGGGCAATGCAAGCGAAGAGTGCTGCTGGGACCTAAGGAGGCTCAGAGTGAATGAACGTATGATAGCAAACAGGCTGGATCTGTACCATGGCCCTGTACCTGAGCTTGGTGTGTGTGTCCCTGAGTGCATGGAGGCCTAATCGCAGCATTACAATGTTGTTTGCTGGTGCCGTAGCATCCTGTATATGGTTTGGAGAAATGTCATGATAGTTCTTTGAGTTTGGCTCATGTTGGGCGCCGCTATCTGTGGATATGGGTACGTGTGGCCGATTTCCTTGGCGATGCTGTAGATGGTGCCTTATGTACAACGTGGAGGCATTTTGAAGCAAGCAGCAAGTGGAACCCCCCGACCTTTGAACCTGCTCTGGTTTCCACGTCAAGTTTCTGAAAAGTGAGAGTTTGGTGTTTGGTGAGTTGGACTGCGAGCAAGGTGTTTAACAAGCAATAATAAGCTTCAGGTGGGAACTTGCCGCTGCCTTGTCAAACCTTGCCATGTTACTTGAGTAAAGCATACACAATGCAATGAGTTGATCTCACTCATTGGATGAGGCTCGCTAAACTTCTTGCCCAATTCTGCCACTTATCTTGCAATTGCCCACATTGCTCACAGCATGATAAGATTTTGCACAGTGATGCAAATTTCCAAGAAACAATTTCAAAAAGAGCGTGGAACTCTCTTATATATTTATGTACTTTTATATTAAAACCAAACATTGTCAGGCAAGGTCAGTAACCCACACGCTCATATGCCAAAGAATTAACTTTCAGTTGTATCACAGTTTATTACCAGTACATCGTATAACAGTGGCATTTCTGTTCCAACTTTACTGTTGCATTTGAGGCTGTTACAAATGGAGACAACATAAATGCAAAGGTTAATGGCCACAGTCGACAGCATTGTCGGTCCCAACTTGTGTGTTGTGTTTCCCAATTTGCTGTGTTCTCAGCCGATACACCCATGCTTAATAGACTTTTATCGACAATGGGGCTATTCTGTAAAAATTGAGCGTGTTTTCTTTCTCAGACATCTGCTGTGTATCGTTTTCATCAGACAGTTTTGATCAGACTCTCAGCACACCACCACAATATGTTGAATGTTGTCAAGTCACTGCCAGGTAACACAACCAAGTCGCTATCAGCATCAAAGAAATGTATGTCAAGGTTTGCTGTTCAGATCCTTTCAAGAAATAGTCCAAAGTTTGGGTTGAGAGATAACCTAGTTGCTCAAAGGCATTCAGTAGGAATAATCTATCCCTTCCTATGTCATCAGCATCACAGACATTAGCCTCCCAGCTGGATATTGCATTCGAAATGTTTGAGGTTCAGTCCTAAATTGTGATCTTTTTTGATTTTCTATCTTTATACCATGCCACCTGGTTTGCATTAGTTGCAGTTGGGAGAAGAAGATTGTGGCCTAAGGATAAGAAGTGACACAGCAAAATATCAGCTTTGCCTCAGTGAGATTTTCAACCAGCATCTGGTGAGGATTTGTTTTTAACTTTGATTTGATAAATTAGATACAGGTGATTTTATTTTCTGTTGACTAATTCAGGATTGGGCTCTGAACAAGTCCTTCTATAAAATTTGTTCAAATTTCTAATCAATTTAGCAAGCTGTGCTGAAGGCAATTAAAAAAATTCAAATTTACTGTTGCTTTTACAGTTTCTACCGTGGCTGCATTGGATTGAGGTTTACAAAGCCCAGGGTTTCAGGCATAATCCCTGGTTGAGGTTGGGGCAGTTAAACTTAATTGAGGGAGTGGAAGCTGCAACTGGTTTAAGTATTCTCATCTCTGTCTTTCGTTTCCTGTCAACCTGACAAATGTAAGACTCTCTTTGTTGATCTTCCACCTGATGCCTGACATGGGGTCTGCTGCTGCTATCCCAGCTTGCACCGAGTACCATTCACTTGACTCCGTTTTGTTCACTATCCTACCTCGGCCCAACAAGAAATTCACATTAAACTTTCTTTCCTTGCTTTCAAATCCCATTATTGTCTGACCCCCTCCCAACCTGAACAACCTTCTAAGATCACTATTGTTCATTAGTCCTTGTTTTTGCCATCTCCAATTTTATTCAACTCATCATTGGCTTGGTTATAGCATTCGCTCCTTGAAACTCTCTGCTTCTCTTTCCTGTTCTTGAAGATGCATCTTAAGATCTCACTGTTCAACCAAATCATTGGTCATCTGGTTCGCTTTCTGCTTATTGCAGTCAGTGGTAGCTTTTATTTGATATGCTCTTCTGAAACATAGGACACAGAACAATATAACACAGAACAGGCCCTTCAGCCCTTGATGTTGCGCCAGCCTGTGAACTATTCTCAGCTTGTCCCCCCTACACTATCCCAAAATCATCCATGTGCTTATCTAAGGATTGTTTAAATCTCCCTAATGCGGCTGAGTTGACGACCTTAGCAGGCAGGGCATTCCACGCCCTGACCACTCTCTGCATAAAGAACTTGCCTCTGACATCTGTCTTAAATCTATCAACCCTCAGTTTGTAGTTATGCCCTCTCACGCAAGCTGACGTCATCATCCTAGGAAAAAGTCTTTCTCTGTCTACTCTATCTACTCTATCTAATCCTCTGATCATCTTGTATGTCTCTATCAAATCCCCCCTTAGCCTTCTTCTTTCCAATGAGAACAGACCCTTTCCTCATAAGACCTTCCCTCCAGACCAGGCAACATCCTGGTAAATCTCCTCTGCTTTTCCAATGCTTCCACATCCTTTCTGTAATGGGGCGACCAGAACTGTACACACTATTCCAAGTGTGGCTGCACCAGCATTTTGTATAGTTGCAGCATGATATTGCAGTTCCGGAACTCAGTCCCTTTACCAATGAAACGTAACATACCGTATGCCTTCTTAACAGCACTATCCACCTGGGTGGCAACTTTCAGGGATCTATGCACATGGACTCCAAGATCTCTCTGCACATCCACACTACCAAGAATCTTTCCATTGACCAAGTACTCTGCCTTCCTGTTATTCTTCCCAAAGTGCATCACCTCACATTTATCTGCATTGAACTCCATTTGCCACCTCTCAGCCCAATTCTCTAGTTTATCCAAGTCCCCCTGCAATCTGTAACATTCTTCCAAACTGTCACTACTCTACCGACTTTAGTGTTGTCTGCAAATTTACTAATCCATCCACCTATGCCTGCATCTAAGTAATTTATAAAAATGACAAATAGCAGTGGTCCCAAAACAGATCCTTGTGACACACCACTAGTAACTGGACTCCAGTCTGAATATTTTCCATCAACCACTACTCGCTGCCTTCTTTCAGAAAGTCTGTTTCTAATCCAAACTGCTAAATCACCCTCAATTCCATGCTTCTGCATTTTCTCCATCAGCCTACCATGTGGAACCTTATCAAAGGCTTTACTGAAGTCTAAGCATACCACGTCAATTGCCCTGCCCTCATCTACATGCCTTGGACACCTTCTCAAAAAAACTCAGAGGTTTGTGAGACACGACCTGCCCTTGACGAAACCGTGTTGACTATCTGAAATCAAATTGTTGCTTGCTAGATGATTATAAATCTTATCTCTCATAATCTTTCCAAAACCTTTCCTACATCAGAAGTAAGGCTCACTGGTCTATAATTACCTGGGTCATCTCTGCTGCCCTTCTTGAACAAGGGAACAACATTTGCAATCCTCCTGTCCTCAGGTACTAAACCTGTAGAAAATTACGACTCACATATCAAAGCCAAATGCTCTGATATCTCCTCCCTAACTTCCCAGAGAATCCTTGGATAAATCCCATCCCACGCTGGGGACTTGTCTACATTCAGTCTTCGAGAAATGATAACATCTGTGCGTAACTAACCTCGATCCTTTCTAGTCTAATATCTCATACCTCATTCTTCTCCTCTACAATATTCTCCTTTTCCTGAGTGAACACTGATGAGAAATGTTCATTTAGCACCTCTCCGATCTCGACTGGGTCCACACTCAACTTCCCACTTCTGTCTTTGACTGGCCCTATTCCTACCCTAATCATCCTTTTATTCCTCACATACCTGTAGAAAATTTTAGGGTTCTCCTTTATTCTATTTGCTAAAGACTGTTCATGTCCTCTCTGCTCTTCTTAACTCTCTCTTTAAATCCTTCCCAGCTGATCTGTAACTCTCCGTTGCCTCATCTGAACCATCTTGCCTCATCAACACATAAGCCTCTTCCTTCTTAACAAGAGATGCAATTTCTGTAGTAAACCACGGTTCCCTTACCTTATCACTTCCTCCCTGCCTGACAGGGACATACCTATCAAGGACATGCAATATCTGTTCCTTAAACCAACTCCACATTTGGATTGTCTGCATCCCCTGCATTTTGCTACCCCATTCTATGCATCCTAATTCTTGCCTAATCGCATTATAATTGCCCTTGCCTCATTGGTAACTCGTGACCTGTGGCATGGACCTATCCCTTTCCATCGCTAAACTAAATGTAACTGAATTGTGGTCACTCTCTCCAAAGTGCTCACCTACAACTAAATCAAACACCTGGCCTGGTTCATTACCAAGCACCAGATCCAGTGTGGCCTCCCCTCTTGTTGGCCCTTCAATATACTGTGTCAGTAAACGTTGGGGAAGTTAAAGTCCCCATAATGACCACCCTGTTCCTTTCACTCCTACCCAGAATAATGTTGCTAATCCTCTCTGCCACCTCCCTGGAATTCAGCGGAGGCCTATAAAAAACTCCAAGAAGTGTGACCTCTCCTCCTGTTTCTAACCTCAGCCCACACTACCTCACTAGACGAGTCCTCACCAAAAGTTCTCTCAGCTACCGTTATACTATCTTTGACTAACAAAGCCATACCTCCCCCTCTTTTACTGCCTTGCCTGTTTTTAATGAAAGATCTAAACCCTGGAACCTGCAACATCCATTCCTCACCCTGCTCTATCCATGTCTCCGAAATGGCCACAACGTTGAAGTCCCAGGTGCCTATCCATGCTGCAAGCTCACCTACCTTATTTCTGGCGTTGAAGTAGACATGCTTCAAACCACTTGGCTGTCTGCCAGCACATTCCTGTGACCCTGAAATCCTGTCCCTATTCTTCCTACTGTCATCCTCCTGTGCACTGCAGCTACACCTCCGGTTCCCATCCCCCTGCTGAGCTAGTTTAAACCCACCCAAATAGCACCAGCAAATTTCCCAACCAGGATATTAGTACCCCTCTGGTTCAAGTGAAGACCGTCCTGTTTGTACAAGTCCCACCTTCCCCAGAATGAGCTCCAATTATCCAAAAACCTGAAACCCTCCCTCCGCACCATCCTTGCAGCCACATGTTTAGCTGATGTCACTCCCTATTCCTTGCCTCACTATCACGTGGCATGGGTAACAATCCAGAGATAACAACTCTTGTTTGTTCCAGGTCTCAGCTTCCATCCTAGCTCCCTGAACTCCTGCCTTACATCCCTATCCCTCTTTCTCCCTATGTCGTTGGTACCTACATGGACAACGACTTGAGGCTGGTCACCCTCTCCCTTCAGGACCCCAAAGATATGATCCGAGACATCACGGACCCTGGCACCTGGGAGGCTACACACCAACCGCGGGTCTTGTTCATTCCCTACAAACCTTCTATCTGAGCCTCTAACTATTGAGTCCCCAACGACTAACACTCTCCTCCTTTCCCTCCTTCCCTTCTATGCAACAGGGACAGGCTCTGTGCCAGACACCTGGGTCCCACTGCTTGCCCCTGGTAAGTTGTCCCCCTCAACAGTATCCAAAACGGTATACATGTTTTTCAGGGGAACGACCACAGGGGATCCCTCCACTGACTTTTTTTCCCCCTTTCGAACAGTCACCCAGCTTTCTTCTTGCCTCGGAGTAACTACTTCCCTGTAATTCCTATCTATCACAGCCTCTGCCTCCCGAATGATCCGAAGTTCATCTAGCTCCCACTCCAGTTCCCTAACACGGTCTTGGAGGAGTGAGAGTTGGGTGCACTTCCTGCAGATGTACTTGGATGGGACACTATTGGCGTCCCTGACCTCAAACATCATGCAGGAGGAACATTGCTCTCCCTGCACTGCCATCCCTGCTAGTCCCCTAGTCACAAAGTAAAAAAGAGATGTTTTACCTGATATGTCCCTGGTCTTTAAGTTTAGAGGAGGTGATTGGGTGAGAGGCCCTACAAAGGTAGGGTCTCGGGTTGAGAAGACACTGACTTATATAGCAAGACAGAAATAAAAATAAGAAGTCCCTCCTTTCCCAGAAACCACTGCACTTTGACTTCAAATTTAAAAGCACAAATCAGTGACTCACTGCTCCCGGCAGGCCCCTGGTGCAAGTTCCCACCCTTTAAGTTGCATCTGCCACTGAAAAACAGAAACACCTCAACATATTTTGCGACATGAAAGGTACAACCTGCGAAAAGTTGCAGCCTAATGTATGGAGTCAGAAATCTGACTTCTGGCTCCCACTTGTAATTTAGTGACTGCTGCTGGAAACTGCACGTCAATGTCTGATCATGGCCTGGCTGAGAAGCTATCTGTCGTCATGGTTCATTGCATGAAGCTCATTCGTGAAGAGTGACTATCTGGCAGAATGGAGCAATGGAAGGATTATCAAAACCTTAAAATTGTACATCAGTTAAAATGGAGCAAGCTCAGATAGCTGCTTTTACAGAGAAACGACCTCTGAATTCTGTGCGATGTTTGCTCTCTCTTATTGGTGGTAGAAGAATATGTTTTCTAGAAAGCGCTCCCTAAAGTTCTTTTTATCCTCCATGCCAAGGCATAACTATGAAACCAAACTTTGCATCCTAGTTCCAACTTTCTTTTGTCATTCAAGTGATTGGAGCAAGATTGACCTAGTAAAATCCATTGACTGTGCGATACTTGTTTGGGGTTGTTAACCTGGGCCAATCAGGGAGCCGTGGCTGACTGACAGAACAGTAGTTTCCCCCTCCAACTCTATTTTGATTTAGTCCCTACCCTCCCCTTCACTGTTTTTGATCACACAGCACTGCCCTTTGATGTGAAGGGCAGTGTTTGTCACTGGCCACCCGGGTGTTTTCCTATCTTCCTGGTGGTGGAATTTGAATAAAGATTCGTGCACTTTGTGTCTTTCACTGTGTCTCACACCTGCACACACACACCATGGGTGCTGGGGAAAAAAAAAGAAAGAATATAAAAAAAAGAACAGTAGTTTCAGAACAGCTCTTCAGTCTAGGGACTGGCTTTGAGCTGGCTGGTCAGAACCCATGTACCTCGCACATGTAAATGAAGGGTGAATTGATCAAGGGATACCACCATCTATGCAGTTATTTCAGGGTCCCAATACTTTTCCTTGTGGTATGCTGCTGAATAGCAGTCTCCAATCACTTAAAAATAGTAAATAAACAGGCGATTCAGGGAGCCGCCTCAATCTCGAGACTAGCTCTGAGCAAGCTAGTCAAAGTCTGCATAATGTGCATGTGTAAATCAAAGGTGACTTGCTGATGGGTGCCTGCCTCCTTGGAGTTGTTTCAGTTATCACCTGTGAAGTGTTTTTATTTCACTTCTGAGGTTGTAAATATGAAGTAAATGTCGGTTATTGAAAGCCCGCTTCCAAACGAAGCACTGTGCTTGGGTCTGTTAGTGGGATGGTTGGATAAAGAGTGAGAGGAAAAGTCACCTTTTCCTTCCAAACTACCATCACATTCTGCAAATTTGTGAATATTGTGAAAGACAGAGAATAGCAGCTTCATTTCAAACCTTGCTTCGTAACTTTCCTAATTATCTGATTAATTTTATTGGCAGAAGGCAGAGAGTGGGGATAAAAGGCTCCTTCTCAGGATGGAAACCAATGATGAGTGGTGTTCTACAAGGGTCAGGATATCAACTTTTTCACTTTATACATTAATGATCAGGATGAAGGACCTGAGGGCATTCTGGCGATGTTTGCAGATGATACAAAAAAGATAGAGGGGCAAGTAGGACAGAGGATGCAAGGAAGCTGCAGAAAGACTTAGACAGGTTAGGAGAGTGGGCAAAGAGGTGGCAGATGAAATACAATGTGGGAAAGAATGAGGTCTTGCACTTTGATAGGAAGGATATGGACTATTTCCTAAATGGGAAGAAAATTCATAAATCTGAAATGCAAAGGGATTTGGGAGTCCTCGTCCAGGTTTCTCTTCAGGTAAACTTGCAAGTTGGGTTGTCAGTTAGGAAGGCAAATACATTGTTGTCATTCATCTCAAGAGGACTTGAATATAAAAGCAGGGATGTACTTCTGAGGCTTTATAAGGCTCTGGTCAGATCGCATTTGGAGTATTGAGAGCAATTTTGGGCCCGACACCTCAGAAAGGATGATTTGGCCCTGGACTGGGTCCAGAGGAGGGTCACCAGAATGATCCCAGGAATGAAAAGCCTCAAATAGGAGAAACATTTGAGGACTCCGGGACTATATTCAGTGGAGTTTAGAAGGATTGGGGGTGGGGGTGGTGATCTGATTGAGACTTAGGGAATACTGAATGGCCAGGACACAGTGGATGTTGGGAAGATGTTTCCATTGGCAGGAGAGATGAGGACACGAGGGTAAAGCCTTAGATTAAAGGGAACACCCTTTTAGAATAGAGATAAAGAGCAACTTCTTGAGCTAGAGAGTGGCGAAACTGTGGAATCCATTGCCACAGAAGGCTGTGGAGGCCAGGTCATTGAGTATATTTAAAATAAAGATAGATAAGTTCTTGATTGCCAAGGGGGTCAAAGGTTACGGGGAGAAAGCGGGAAAATGGGTATGAAAAAACTATCAGCCATGATTGAATGGTGCGGCCGGATGGCCTAATTTCTGCTCCTATGTCTTATAGTCTTACGATACCACAAATGAAACACAAGCAGTAAGAAACAAGACTGATATTTTGTGACTTTTTTTTATACATTGTCAAATGTTAAGATGCATCTCCTAAACGTAGGTACAAGTATTAGTTGTAAAACAACTTTAACAAGGCTTTGTAAGAGGGCAATCAAAGAAACTGTGCAAAAGGATTAAATTCAAAGATGTTCTTAGTTACTCAGTAGAGCGCTGTCACTCTCATGTTTGTAGAATAGAATTAACACAGGGATTGCCACTTGAAATGTCAAAAAATTGTGAGAAGCAATCAATAACAAAGCAAACCCATTTTCAGATTATTTGGCCAGAGCATTGATGTCCAAGACCACAGGGATTACACTAAACATCAAAATGTACATATCCAACCAAATTGGGAGTCATTTATTCTGCCCAATACCTTTACGTTTCACTATTCCAGTGAATTATTGGTTGATCTCATACATTCTTTACTCCATAAAATATCATCTGAAACTCTGCCGCCTGTGGCTTAACTCAAAACCAACCCTGGTTACCACTCACCCCTGTGCTCACTGACTTATATTGACTCATAGACAAGTTATGACCTTGCTTTTAAGACTCTCATTGTATTTAAATCCGTCTGTCGCCTTGATCCCCCATGTCAGTGAATCTTTCTCACCATCTTCTGAGATGTCTGTGCTTTTGAAGTTTTGGCCTCTTGTGTATCCTCAATTTTAACTGCTCTGTCATTGGTGCTGCATCTTCATTTACCTTGGCCTGAATCTCTGGAACTCTCTGCCTAAACCTCCAGATGTATCTACCTCATTTTCCGGCGATAAGACAAGTCTTAAGATCCTGTACTTTTGGCCAAGCTTTTCTCCATCGTTATCCTTCTTAATGTGGTTCAGTATTATATTCTGTTTTCATGCTCCCACACAGTGCTTGGGAATGTTGTATTACTCAAATGCACAGTTGATAGGTTGTTATTGTACGATGTTCTGTTTTATATTTAGGGCACTGTCGTAATTTGAATCAATTGCATAACAGTTATTGTGAACCAGACCACAACTTAAACTTAAGTCTGGCAGCAAGACTAGAGGATATAAATCGTGAATTAATGGAAATATTTCGTGTAGATGGAAGGAAGAACTTGTTGACTCATTGTCGAAGAGCAGTTGAAGGGCAGTAGAACTGTTCAAAATGCAGCTGGATATTCAGCTTAGTTTATTTTTGAGAAATGAATTTCCATGGGTTGAACAGTTTCTTTTTCTTGCTTTGCTGCTTTTCTGTATGTAAATTTGTTCTCCAATGGAAGAGGAAGGTTCAGAAGTGAACAGTTTAGGCAAGGCCTCATCCCTGGGCCATGAGTGTCACAACCATTGCTGGTTATGAATCAATACAGTGACAACTGATTTAAAATGTGGGTGCGGTGTTCTACCAAACACTGCATGCTGTTGCTCAGATAACAAGCACAGTAAATGCAAAAAGCAAGAAGGCCATTCCCATTATATTTAATTAGCTTCTTGTTTGCCTGAGGCAGAGGGGTTATTAGGAGAGCACAGACAGCCAGCCACATTCTTTCACTTAGGAGAAAAAAAAGGCACCACTGGAGTTTTGCAATGAACAGAAATCTTCTTGTCACAGGATTTCAGTCAGGCGCCTGTTTAGGATGCTGGATCCACTCCTAACTCTTGGGAAATATTTACAGAAGAAATAACGCATAAACAGGGAGACTGAGCATTTTATTTTTCAGTCATTACTGGAAACAGTAAACATATCAGATTGGTGATCGTGATGTTTTTACTGTAAGCCTTTTTCAGAAACGTTCTTGTGAAAATACCAATTGGCCAGATTTGCACACATTCTTTTCTTTGGCTGAATCAAGCTTTCAATTCAAAGCCTGAAAATTAAATCTTGTTTTTAAATATCAATTTCTCTCCACCACCGTCACCACGAAATGTTTTCCATTCTCTCTGCAATGTGCTGACTTGAGGACTGTGTTGGATTTCATTCGCTACTTAATACTCTGCCCAACTGGCCTTGTTTATGCGTGAGCCAAACAGATTATTTGACTGCAGTGTCAATCACAGCTGACCCCAGTTTTGCAGTTGAGATCCAAATGATGACTTTGATTGTTTTTCCCTTCAAATTTTAATACTTTTGAATAAAGATTTTATGAATGTATATATTTATTTCACAGGGTAAAAACAATGACTGCAGATGCTGGAAGGGCTTTTGTCTGAAACGTCGATTTTACTGCTCCTCGGATGCTGCCTGAACTACTGTGCTCTTCCAGTACCACTAATCCAGAATATTTATTTCACAGGCATTTTTAATAACTCAGAATATTAAACATCAAGGCTGAATGTATGTTGGACAGCTTACTTCAGGTTGGGATTTTGGGTTAAGCACCCCAAATTATCTTTCCCACTGGTCTAATTGACAGATTAGCTGAGTGCCTCATGTCACCCTCTATAGCTGAAGGGTTGCTGGAGTTGATCACAGGATTGGCCTGAGATGGTGAGTGGAGAGAAGGGAAGGGGAAGGGAGGATGTGAGATGACATGGGAACTGTTGATGAGAAATTCTTGCACACTCACTCCTGCTGCTTCATTCCAACTTCAGATTGTGTAGTGACTTTTTTATGGGTGACTCTGATGTGGTGATAGTAATTTCATGGGCCAAAAAAATCCAAAGGGCCTGAGCTAATGTTCTGGGGGTGTGGATTCCCATCCCAAAACAGCAGCTGTGGAATCCAAATAAGTCGGGTGACTGATCATCATTGATTGTTGGAAAAACCCACCTGGTTCAGAAAATGAAATCTGCCTTTCTTGCACCTCAGATCCACATGTGCCTCCAGACCCACAGCGAAATGGTTCACTCTTTGAACTGCCCTCTGATGTGGCCATCAAGCCATTCATTTCAAGGGCAATTTGGGATGGAGAGCAAATGCTGTTCTTGACAGCAACATTCATGTCTCATGAATGATCTATTAACTCTGATAGCTGTGCTGCTGACTGGCTTGTTGTCTTGGCCCAACAGCAGCATGTGAAAGGGAACTAGGTAAATATCCTAGCTGGGAAAAAAGAAGAAAGTGGATTTAATTGACTTAGTCTATCATACAACCTGCATCAGAACAAAGGGTTTTTTTTAGATTAGATTACTTACAGTGTGGAAACAGGCCCTTCGGCCCAACAAGTCCACACCGACCCGCCGAAGCGTAACCCACCCAGACCCATTCTCCTACATTTACCCCTTCACCTAACACTACGGGCAATTTAGCATGGCCAATTCACCTAACCCCTGCACATTTTTGGATTGTGGGAGGAAACCGGAGCACCCGGAGGAAACCCACGCAGACACGGGGAGAATGTGCAAACTCCACACAGAGAGTCGCCTGAGGTGGGAATTGAACCCGGGTCTCTGGCGCTGTGAAGCAGCAGTGCTAACCACTGTGCTACCGTGCCACCCATAAATTTGAATGGCCTTTTTCTAAACTATGATATTCTATGACTCAAAATGAGGTGGTTAATTGAGCCAGGGACATCCATGTAATTGAATCCCAGCTTAAGTCAACAGCTTTGGAAAAGAAGGAGAGATAATTACAAGTTGACAAGAACAATACAGTGGAGAAACAGGAGCTGATTTTTTCACCTTTAGTTTACTTTGATAAAAGCCTGTTGGTTCAGTCTTTACCAGTGTCAGTGTTTCCTTTTATTAAAAGAAAAGTCTTAAAATGTCAAATTTCTTTATTTTTAAACTTTACTTTGAAATTAACTCCTTTCATCATCTGACAGGCAGCTGCGGAGTCATCTGAGCCTGGCGTCACGATTTGAAGGAAAGATGAATACACACCAATGCGAAATGATGTGCAGGTGAGTGGCAGGGATCAAAGGGGATTGGGCTTGTCTCCTGCTGGCACCGTGGTAACACCTACTATCTTCTTTAACAGGCACATATGGTGGTGTTAGTTTCTCTTTTAATTTTTTCCCATCGCTGTGGCAGAGATGGGAGGAACACAGTCCCATGAATGCACAGGTCACAACACAAGAGTAATTATTTTACCCTATTTCTCAGAACAGCCAATGATGTGTTGTCTCTATATCAGTCCATCAACCAAATTTCTTTAACAAACGCAAAATTATTGATTGACAAGAAAACAAAAGTTTGCTCTTGAGATGCAGAATTGAAGACAGGAAGCTTGTCATGTGAAAATATGAATGTGTACTCCACTAAATAATCCAAAACACCCACACACCCAGATACATGCACCAAGAAAAGCTAAACTCTCACTGCAGATAAGCTTGGAAAAGAAATACTTTTGATCAGTACAGATAGTTCTCCTATGACACTGTTGTTGTGTTCCAGTGTAACCTTGCTTAATAGAAAATCGCTTAATAGAAATAATAGGTCCTCCAGAGAAAAGTGGGATTCGGGGCAGACACTCAAACAATATCACTCATGGTCGCTCTAAAATCACCCAAAAGTCTAACGCAAAAAATAGCACAGCCTGAATGAAGGTTGAAATCATATTTATTAACGAAACAAAAGCAAATTTAACACAGTACATTTAAAAAATGTAAGAAAGCTGCTCTCTGTATATACCTCTCACAGAAAGCTGCTCTATTTGCAGCTGACATTGCGCATGCACAGGAGGAAACACGCAAACGGATTCCTGCTGGAATCGTCCTGTTCCGAACAGAGATAAGCATTCTCGAAAATTCCGTTCCCTAATTCTTCAGCAACGTTATAGCCAAATCGTGCTGATGAAACACGCATTATCTCAGAACTACCTGCAATGATGCATTCTTGAAATAAAGTTAAGGATGTGGTGTGGAATATTGAAATGGCTATTGATCTGGCATTCTGGCACAAGTAGACAGTTCATTTGAGGTGGCAGTTGTCTCTGAGATCTTGGTAGGTGCACCTTGTTCAGGAAACACTAATTGAGAAGTCTTCCAGTTGCCCTTCAAGAGGATAATCAGGTTGCTCACTAATTTAACAATCAGGATGCTTCAGAAACAAGCGAGGTGAGCTAAGCAATCTATTCGTCTGCAGGCTTCCCCCAAGTGAAAATCAACACAAACACCAACTGCCTGAAAAACATTGCCGAAATAAGAAGGGTACAAAATCTAATCAAGTAACTTTCAGCCAACAAGTCCAGCAACTTGAACCACATGGATTCCAAGAAATGCCTTGCTTTAAAAAAATTTGTGATGTGTCTTTTCACTGATGTTTATTAATTAAAACTCGATCTCCACAATACTTGAAACAAATCAATTTTTTAACATTCTACAGAACTCTGGTTCTGAAAAAATACTTATCATCATAGCAGATCATTATCTCAGATCACTCATGGACATCAGAAATTTTAATTATAATCCGTATTTTTAATAAGAGGACTGATATGGCCAAAAAGACTGGGGATGGAAATTCAGTGGTGATCCGGAGAGAGAGTGAATTTCAGACCTGCAGGCAACATAGAAGTTTCAAAGGAAGAAATGCTCTCCGAATTGAACTGTAATCCTCTGTGAGGATCTCAAACTGTGAACATCGTGGTGAAAAATGACAGCAACCTGAAGAGGAGGTACATTTTCCCATTTCAAGAATACATAAAAACAGGAGTTAGAAGCTAGTTTGACGCTGGTCTGTGTGTACGACTGGAAGGAGAAGGGGAATGGGTTATACATACATTTGGAAAGGAAAGGACTGATTAGGGATAGTCAGCATGGCTTTGTGTGTGGGAGGTCATGTCTCACTCATTTTTTTGAATTTTTTGAAGAGGTGACAAAGACAACTGATGAAGGCAGAGCAGTAGACGTTGTCTGTGTGGACTTTAGTAAAGCATTTGATAATGTTCCGCATCGTAGACTGGTTAGTAAGGTTAGATCACATGGGATGAAGGGTGAAATAGCCAATTGGATACAAAATTAGCTTGCAGGTAGGAGACAGAGAGTGGTGGTGAAGGAGGATTGTTTTTCAGATGGGAGGCCTGTGACCAGTGGTTTGCTACGAGGATTGGTGCTGGGTCTACTGCTTTTTGTTATTTTTATAAATGATTTGTATGTGAACATAGGACATATGCTTCGTAGGTTTGCAGATGATACCAAAATAGGTGGTGCAGTGGACAGTGAAAAAGATGATCTCAAAACAACGGGACATTGATCAGATGCGCCAAGGAGTAGCAGTTGGCATTTAATTTAGATAACTGCAAAGTGTTGCAGTTTTGGTAAGGCAAGCCGGGACAGGACTTAGAGAGTAAACGATAGGTCCCTGATGACTGTTACCAAGCTAAGAGACCTAGGTTCCTTGATAGGGGAGTCGCAAGTAAACAGGTGGTGAAGGAGGTGTTTGGCACATTTGCCTTTATTGGTCAAAACATTGAGTGTAGGAGTTGGGATCTCATTTCAGAGTCTTCGAGATGTACAGCATGGAAACAGACCCTTCAGTCCAACTCATGCTATATACGTACCACCCTTTACGGCTGTACAGAACATTGGTAAATGCTACTTCTGGAATACTATGCACAATTCTGGTCACCCTTCTGTACGAAGGATGTTGTTAAATTTGACAGAGTACAGCAATGGTTTAGAAGGATGTTGTTGGGACTTAGGGAGAGGTTGAAAAAGCTGGGGTCTTTTTTTCTTTCGAGCGTCAGAGGTTGAGGTGGGATCATATAGAGGTTTATAAATTCATGAGGGGCATGGATAGGGTGAATAGCCAAGGTCTTTTTCCCCAGGGGAGGAGAATCTAAGACTAGATGGCATAGGTTTAAGGTAAAAGGGGAAAGATTTAAAAGGGACCTCACTCTTCATTCAGAGATTGGTGTGTGTTTGGAATCAGCTGCCAGAGGGAAGTGGTGGAGGCTGGTACAATTACAATACTTAAAAGGCTGGATGGGTTGAAGAATCAGAAGTGTTTTGAGGGATCTGGGCTAAATGTTGGAAAATGGAACGATGTCAGATTGGAATGTCTGGTTGGCATGAGTGAGTTGGACCAAAGGGTCTGTTTCCATGCTTGTGACTCAATGAGTCTAAAGTGTGCTCTTGGAGGAAGGGGGGGTGCGCGCGTGTGTGTGTGTAAGAGCTGAGGTGCTCATGTGTACGAAATACAGTTCAAGCACTGGTCTGCTGTGAAGGTCATAGCTGAAGAAGCACATACATGACACTCCTTGCTTGCAAGTAAAGGGCCCTGTTCATGGAGTGCACTTGGAACCAGGGAGCCTGCAATCCAGTCAAAAGGAAAGAGGACCAGAGGAAGAATTCTCGTTCTGTGTTACCAGCTAACCATCAATGAAAGGAACCTGGACAAAGGATATTTGCTGAAAAAAGATCAGTAGGGACATCACCAGGGGATGATATCAAGTTCAGAAGTGATGGGTAAAGAGCCTACAAAAGGTGTCCAGCTAGGTTTCCATTATTCACTGCAGGAAATACTGGAACTGCACTTCAGAGGGAAAAAGGCCACCACTAATTACAGCTTAAAGATATGTTAAATCAAATTAGTGTTCAACTGTTTAACCCTTTGAGCTTAATCTGCCATCTAATAAGATGATGGCTGATCTTCTACCTCGACACCACTTTGCTGCCTAACATGAATTGTCTGGCTTCTCTTAATGTCCAGAAACATGCTGCTTACAGTCTTGAATAGACTCAACATTTGAATATCCACAGCTCTTTCAAGTAAAGAATTCCAAAAATTCACAACTCTCTCATTGAAGAAACGTTTTCTCAACTCAGTTCTAAATGGCTGAATTGTTGCTGTGACCTTCGACTTTGTGACCTTCAATCCGGGGAAAAAGAGCCTCTCATCATGTACCCTTATGATCTGTTTCATTTTGCCAAATATACTTCCTCATTGTAGAATCTCACATTGTTCACCCGCAGCATCGTTCGCAAAGAGTGAAGTGAAGACAGGCCTGGACTTGTGGAGCAAATTATAAATAAGAGTGTAGGAAAACAGCGAGATCTAGTGCAAGGTAATAGGGATTGCCTCTGAAGAATAATAAGAGCAAGGTAGGGACTTACTTGAGTGAACAGGAAGCTGAAAGAGGCTGAGAAGTTTGATTTCAACATCCAAGGAGTGAGCACATTGTGTCCATTGTTAGCCCAAGAATAGAGAAAAGGGTTTGACTGTTAATCCAAGGAAAGTACAAGCATGGTGTTCTCTTTGTTGTAATCTTTTGGCCCAAATGCAAAATGTGATATTTTTCATGGTTTGAACAAAACAAACAGTTTACTCAAAGTAACAGTCACTTTTTGTTGAATGCAATTGTTGCTACACCATTCAAAACATAAAGACAGCTAACTTTTTAACAATGGAGGCAAGAAATGTAAATCCAGTGTAAGGACCTGTTACTTTAACAAGTTCTGGCAATAGACAGTGTAAATTACGTTGCCATTGAAGTGATGAAACATGAATGAACTGCTGGCTTTTACTGTGTGTGATGCACCTTCCAGCTCCTTTTGTTTATCTGGACAGGTGCCAGGTTCCGTGTGCTTTGGACACTGTTTCCATAAAGTGCTGAGATAAGAAAACAGGAATGGTAATTGACAAGTTGCCAATATCTTCCACGGTCGGATAGGTCACACCAACATGCCTACGGTCATCCTCGACGCAAGGGTTTTATGCGTTCAGAGGATATGAGCTTTGGTGGCATGAGTGGCATTTATTGCATATCCTTAACTTTCCTGAGAAATTAATAGAGTTTCTTTTTTAACTGTTACACTCCATATGGTAGAGGTACACCACATTGCTGTGTTGGAGAGAATTTTCAAATTTCGACCCAGTGGTTGTGAAGTAGCAGCAATGGTCTGTGACTTGCAGGGAAATTTAGAGTGGTACTACTTCCCTGCACCAATGCTGTAGTCTAAATGTCATGGGTTTGGAAGAAACTTTGCAGTGGATTATGCGGTGCATTTTGGAGATTTTAAACTCTCCTGCCAGTGTGTGTGGATTCTGAAAGAAGTGAGATTTCCAGATGATGGATTTTGTGATAGTGAAGCTTTATTCTGGATGGTTTCAAGCCTCTAAAGTCTTATTGGACTTTCAACTCAGCAAGTAACTGCAGAAAATTCCATCACACTGCGAAGTTTTACTTTGAAGATAGTGGGCAACCTTTGGGGAGTCAGATGGTGAGTTACACAAGGCAGAATTTGGAGTCCCTGACCTACTTGGAGCCGAAAATGAATTGAGCAGGCCAGTCTTACTTCACAGAATGGAAGATCAAGAGAAAGTCGGAAAGCAAATAAAACAATTTTTAAAAAAAAAGCTTGTTATAGAAGGGAATCCATTTCTAATTTTTGTTTTTCTGGCACTGATCCATTTTTGGAGTTCTGCAATCAGAGTAGTGTAATTTGATTCCCTGGTGAATGGATATTCAAGTTGTCTACCTTTCAAGGTCTTGCCTGGAGCATGTACAGGTGTTTCAGCCAAGGCTTCCAATTGTTAGTGGGGAAAAAAAAGAAAATGAATAATTCTATTCACTGCTTCCAAACACACAAGCATTAAAAAAAACTATTTGAACATTGCTATATCCCATAAGCAACAACGAGATGTCTAAGCAAGTGGGTAGTTTTGGAAATGCTGGCAGGCCGTTTTGTGTTTGACTGGATACTGGGAGTATTCAACAGCGTTTTTTTGTCAGAAAAGTGCCAGTGAATCTCTCCAGCCGTTAGAGAAGGCAGGTGGAATCTTGGTTTAACATGTATCGAAAAGGCAGTACCTCTGATCATACAGTGCCCCATCAGTACTGCACTGGAAAAACAACATTTGTTTTTGCTCAAGCTTCCAGGCTGGGACTTGCATTCATAACTATCTAGGCCTGAGATTAGAGTGATCTCCACTGGGAAAGAGCTGGTACTTTGCTGAAAAGTTTAAATTCAGGACAGATATGGTTGTCCAAAAATGGCATCAGTGAAGTGCCGTGAGATTTACAGACCACTGTCGAAGGATCATGGAATCCCCGGTGGAGATTGCATCTGTCGAGTCTGCATTGACCCTCTAAACAGCATCCCACCTAGACCCAGTCCCAGATCCTATCCATGTAACCTGTGTTTCCCATGGCTAACCCACCTAATTTGCACAACCCTGGATACTATGGGACAATTTAGCACAACTAGGCCACCTAACCTGCACAGCTTTGGACTGTGGGAGGAAACATGAGCACCCAGAGGCCCCATGCAGACATGGAGAGAATATGCAAATTACACACGCACAGTCACCCAAGGCTGGCATTGAACCCAGTTTCCTGGTGCAATGCGGAAGCAGTGTCACCACTGTCCTGCCACCTCAACCAAAACATGAGCATAGCAAAATTATGGATGGTTTGTGGGCAGTACTATCTGGCAACACAGGTGGTAATAACCTGCTTGTTATGCTCAATTTGGATTCCACTGGGGTTGCTTGGCTCCACATCTCAGTACACCCTTGGTCCAAACATGGACGAAAAAGCTGGAGTCCAGAGTGGAGGTGGGAGTGATGGCATTTGAGCTCTCAACAAGGTAGTATATGACCAAGGTGGCGTGAAGGAGTCCTGACAAAATTGAAGTCAGTGTCAATCATGGGGGAATATTCTTCACTTGTTCAAGCTACACTTTACTCAAAGAAAGGTTGGCTTGCAATAACCACAGCAATCAGTAAACCCCAGGATATCTTTATCTGACTTCTTCGGGATAGTGTCCTGCACTGAAGCACTTTTAACAGTTTCATTAAAAACCTTACCTTCATTATATAATTCAAACAGGGCTGGAAAGACTAGATGCAAGTTCGATGTTTCCCATGGTTGGTGAGTCCAGAACCAGGGGAAATAGTTTCAGGATATTGGGTAGACCATTTGGAACTGAGTTGAGGAAACATTTATTCAGTCAAGTTGCAGTGAAATTGTGGAATTCCCCACCACAGAATGTTACGAAGGTCAAGCCACAAAATATATAAGAAAGAGATTGGTAATATTTTACATTTTAAAGGCATTGAGGTTTTATTAGAAAGCAGAAATGTGGTGCTGAGACAAAGGGACAGCTATGATTATATTGAATGGCAGAGCAGACTTGAAGGGTTGAATGGCTGACTTCTGCTCCTGGTTTCTCTGCAACCCCATAAAATTGATAAACTATTTGCTGCAGGAACAATAAGAGTACCACTGAGGAACCAGTCCCTTTGCAAATGTGAGAGGCAAAGATGAAATATTGAGCTGTCACTCAGTGTCCAAGGCTCACATTTGAAAAATTATAACTTAGTTGAAACATTGAGAGACCTGTACACAAGTAAAGGTCAGGCCCTTTTAGAGAGGCATTAATACACAGACTAATCCTTGCCTTTTTGTGGAATTGTCCTTCACATATACTCCTCCAAGTGGAATCATTGATCTAGACATTGACGCACAATCTAGCATCAATAAGCCTTGTCACTGTTAATGCAATGAACTGATCCACTGCATATGATTGAATTACACCCAAGTCAGTTTCTGCACGTTTGATGTTTCTGAAGGTGATTTTATCGTCCTTTTTCCTCACTTGTTCCCACCCAGTAATATGAGACTGTTCTTTGTCATGTGCATTGGTGCAAATCTCCATCAACGTAAGTTAATTATCAGCACTTATCATTGTTAAATCAGACTGCACTCCAATAGGGCTTTTCTTCTGTATATACATAGGAGCTTTCAATGCAGAAGGTAATTGGATCTTCAAGTCATCATATTCGGACTGGGTTACATTTAATCAGAATGAGATCTTCATATTACTTGTTTACAAAAAAAAATTGGTCTTTGAAGTATGTGTGTTTTTAAAGTTGCATTCGCCTTTCAAGGTGAAGTTTCTAAAATAGAAGCAAACTTGATGGTCCAGTGAGTATGTTCCAGGTTTGATCCTGTGTGTCGTGAGCTGTCTGATCTCAACTCAGCTGTGAGTAAAGAAAAACAGTTCAATTCTTCATTGTTAAGCCGAGGGGATAGAGAAAACGAGCTCAGCTTCGTGTTCCTCAGTGCCATCCAGTGACTAACCCATCTCTCACCAAGTGGAAAGACAGGGTGTCTGTCCCATTTGATCTCAGATTTGAATGCCATGTGTTTCTATTCACAGGGCTGGTCAGTGCGAGAATAATGAGAACTGAGGTGGGGATTGGGCAGAGAACAACTGCCAAAGAAATTGTATTCAAGAAACAAAGGGAAGAGAGAAGTGTACAATAATACATTGCATTTTACAACCTCAGGATATCCAAAACCACTTTACAGCCACTGAAGGATGTTTCTTGATCATTCATAGGGTATAAACATTGCAAAGAAGGCCAACATTTGTTGTCCATTCCTAATTACCCTTCAGAAGGTGGTGAAGGCCAACATTTTGAACTACTGCAAGTGAGTCCAAAGGCTGTGAGGAAGGGAGTTCCAGGATTTTGATCCAGCGATAAAAGGGAATTCTGATATCATTCCAAGTCAGATTGGTATGTGATTGGCTGGGAATTTTCATGTGTTTTTTCCATGCATCTGCCAGCCTTGTCCTTCCAGGTAGTAGACATTGTTGCTTGCATTGGTGGTGGTGGGAATGAATGTTTAAATTGGTGAATGGAGTGACCAATTAACTGAGCTACTTTATCTGAGATAGTATTAAGTTTTTGGGTGTTTTTGAAGTTACTTTCATCCATACAATTAGATATGGAGGTGCCGATGTTGGACTGGGGTGTACAAAGTTAAAAATGTCTGGGTCACTGGGACACTACAACTATCTTACTTCGTGTTCAGAATGATTCTAACCCCTGGGAAAGTTTTCCTGATTTGTTTTGACATAATTAACTTTAACTCAGCCTTAATTGACTCACATTTGGTCAATTGCTGCCTTGATATTCAGGGCAGACACTCTGACTTGCCTTCTTGAGTTCAGCTGTTTTGTCCATGCTTGAATCAAAGCTGTAATGAGATCAGGAGTTGAATGTGAGCAGGTTATTGCTGTGCTTCTTTCACTTCGATGATGGTTAAGAGTAGGTTGGTGGTGTGTTTGTTATCTGGATTTGAATTATACTGTTTTTTGTGGTGTGAATGGAAAATAGCTGAGCAACTTTCCACATGATCAGGTACATGCCAGTATGGAACAGCTTGGCTTGGAGCTGTTGTCATTGCTATCATATCAGAATTGTGATGGGAATATAATTAGGGAACAAAGTGGAAGCTTAGTAATGGCCACATATTGTCTCCTTCTGTGACTGATCTATTTCATTTTGCAGCAACAACAAGTTGCATTGATATGTCACCAAATTGCATACTGACCTCGAGGAACTAACAGGAAGGATCACCAGGACTCTTGTTAAAGTAGGCATCTTGTTAGCAGTGGCATAACAGATGGTGAGTTGCATTGAGAGACGAAAATATAAACTACTGAGCCTAGATTGTGAAAACACAACTGTCGATGCTGGAACAAAGGGAAGCAGGTCTGCTGAAGATGACTTTTTCAGAGAACTGGGATGTTGCAGAACTGAGAAAGGTAACAGAGAAGGAAAGCTCCGAGATGCCTTGACAGAGCTTTCAGTATGAGGTTGAGAATGGCATATTTGAAAGGTTTGCGGGACTGGGAGCCAGTGGGTCAGTGCACAATTGAATGCAGACAGCCTTATTTGTCTTGAGCTGGTGTATGAGGAGAGGAAACTTTATC
Source organism: Chiloscyllium plagiosum (assembly GCF_004010195.1). NCBI lineage: Eukaryota > Metazoa > Chordata > Chondrichthyes > Orectolobiformes > Hemiscylliidae > Chiloscyllium > Chiloscyllium plagiosum. The sequence goes on from NC_057751.1 coordinate 7,358,621, forward strand.
AGCAAAGCGGTGGATTAGATGAGATTAATGAAGATGTCAGCGATATGTATTGATATAGCAGCAAGCAGATAATGTAGCGACAGTCGGTGCTTTTTGTGACAGAGAATGCTGAGTGCCATATCTGACTTTCACAATGATGAACAACATGGAAGTTGAAAACAATCAGAGATAATGAAGTCAGGTTGCTATCTGTGAAGGATAGTCACCAACCTCTTATCCATGAAGGATTAGTGAGAAGATACGAGGCTGCCGAGTTCTGAGATGGAGATTGAAATCACTGATTATGGGAAAGAGAGAAAGTGGGTGAGTTTCTTAATCAGTACTTTGCATCAGTCTTCACCAAGGAGAGGGACATGACGGATGTTGAGATTATGGATAGAAGTTTGAATACTCGAGGTCACGTCAGCATAAGGAGGGAGAAAGTGTAGGTATTCTAAAAGACATTAAGGTGGACAAGTCCCCTGGTCCAGATGGGATCTATCCCAGATTACTGAAGGAAGTGAGAGAGGAAATAGCTGGAGCCTTAACAGATATCTTTGCAGCATCCTTGAACACGGATGAGGTCTTGGAGGACTGGAAAATTGCTAATGTCACCTTGTTTAAGAAAGGTAGCAGGTAATTATAGATAAGTGAGCTGGATGTCAGTGGTAGAGAAGCAGCCGAAGAAGATACTGACGGATAGGATCTATTCACATTTGGAAGTAAATGGGCTTATCAGTGATAGGCAACATGGTTTTGTGCAGGGAGGATCATGTCTTACCAGCTTAATAGAATTCTTTGAGGAAGTGACAAAGTTGATTGATGAGGGAAGGGCTGTCGATGTCAAATACATGGACTTCAGTAAGGTGTTTGATAAGGTTCCCCAAGGTAGGCTGATGGAGAAAGTGAAGTCGCACGGGGTCCAGGGTGTACTAACTAGATGGATAAAGAACTGACTGGGCAACAAGAGACAGAGTAGTAGTGGAAGCGAGTTTCTCAAAATGGACAATGTGACCAGTGGTGTTCCACAGGGATCCATGCTGGGACTACTGTTGTTTGTGATATACATAAACAATCTGGAGGAAGATATAGGTGGTCTGATTAGCAAGTTTGCAGATGAGTACTAAGATTGGTGGGGTAACAGATAGTGAAGGGGAGTGTCAGAGAATACAGCAGAGTATAGGTAAATTGGAAAGTTGGGCGGAGAAATGGCAGATGGAGTTCAATGGGGCAAATGCGAGATGATGCATTTTGGAAGATCTAATTCAAGAGTGAATTAAGTGGAAAAGTCTTGGGAAACGATATACAGAGAGCTCTGGATGTCACAGGTCCATTATTCCTTGAAGGTGGCAATACAGGTCAATAGAGTGGTCAAGAAGACACACAGCATGCTTTCCTTCATTGGATGGGGTATTGAGTACAAGAGTTGGCAGGTCATGTTACAGTTGTATAAGACTTCAGTTCGGCCACATTTGGAATACTGCGTACAGGTTGCCACATTACCTAAAGGATGTGGATGCTTTGGAGAGGGTGCAGAGGACGTTCACCAGGATGTTGCCTCCTCTGGAGGGCACCAGCTATGCAGAGAGGTTGAGTATATTCGAATTATTTTCATTAGAAAGATGGAGATTGAGAGGGGACCTGATTGAGGTCTACAAAATCATGTGAGGTCGAGTAAGGATGGATAGCAAAAAGCTTTTTCCCGGAATGGGGGGCTCAATTACTTGGCGTCATGAGTTCCAGGTCAGAGAAGAAAAGTATAAGGGAAATATACATAGAAAATTCTTTATGCAGAGGGTAGTGGGTATCTGAAATTCTTTGCCAGCGGAGATGGTAGAGGCAGGCACAATAACATCATTTAAGATGTATTTAGACAGATACATGATTGTGTAGGGATCAGAGGATAAATGGAGAATAGGCGACAGGTTTAAACAGAGGATCTGGATCCATGCAAACTTGGAGGGCTGAAGGGCCTGTTCCTGTGCTGTAATTTTCTTTGTTAATAAGGAGCCACTCTATGCAGAGAATAACCAAGGAAAGGAGGGAGGTTAATCCCATAATTTGATCATTTATTTGATTGAGTTGGACCAACCTTTGTGTGGTGCACCTGCATTTGCCTACCTTGTTACAGTTCAGGACATGTATGACCACTATTCTGCAGTTTAACTTCGCTCATTGACCTTGACACCCCGTTCTTCCAAATTTTTTTCTGGAAAAAGAATTTCTCAGATCCTGTCTCATCTCCCACCTTTTACTCTCCATACATTTGGAAATTAGTTCAACATCTTCCTCCCCTGTCTTAACTCACTGATTTTAAAATTTTTGTCCTAGTTTTTTAATCCCTACATTGCCTTGCCCTTCTGATTATTGTAATCTCCTCCAGCCTCACAACCCTCCAAAACATTTCTGGTTCTGTCGACTCCTCGAGATGTACTGCAAAGAAACAGACCCTTCTGTACAACACATCAATACCAATCAGATGTCCTAAGTTAATCTAGTTGCTTTTGCCAGCATTGGGCCCATATCCTTTAAACCCTCCTATTCACATACCCATTCAGATGCTTTTGGAATGTTTTATTTGTGCCCGCCTCCACCATTTGTCTGATTAGATTAGATTACTTACAGTGTGGAAACAGGCCCTTCGGCCCAACAAGTCCACACCGACCCGCCGAAGCGCAACCCGCCCATACCCCTACATGTACCCCTTTTTACCTAACACTACGGGCAATTTAGTATGGCCAATTCACCTGACCTGCACATCTTTGTGACTGTGGGAGGAAACCGGAGCACCCAGAGGAAACCCACGCAGACACGGGGAGAATGTGCAAACTCCACACAGTCAGTCGCCTGAGGCGGGAATTGAACCCGGGTCTCTGGCGCTGTGAGGCAGCAGTGCTAACCATTGTGTCAAGGGCGGCAGCAGTGCTAACCACTGTGCCACCGTGCCGCCCGTCTGGTATCTCGTTCCATACATACACCATCCTCTGCGTGAAAAAGTTGCCTCTTCAGTCTTTTTTCTCTCTTCCCCCTCATTTTAAACCAATGCCATCCAGTTTTGGATTTCCCTGTCCTGGGGAACAGACCTTGGCTATTCACCCTATTCATGCCCATCATGATTTTATGAAGCTCTGTGGGGCCACCCATCAGCTTCCAACGCTCCAGGGAAAATAGCTCCCACCTATTTGGCCTCTCCCCATAGCTCAAACCCTTCAACCCCAGCAAAAGCCTTGTAAATCTTTTTCTGCAATCTGTCAAGTTTAACATCTTTCCTATAATTCTAGCCTCCATTTCACTCCCAATTTTAATTGTTCCACATTGATGGTTGTGCTTTCTCACTGATTAATATCTCTGCTTCTCTACCTTACTTTCATCCTTACAGCTTGATGCCCATGAATCCTCATGTGGCTTGTTGCCATACTTTGAAAAACTTTCTTGTCAAGTGCCTTGCAATGTTTGATAATATGAATGGTCTGTAAATACAAGAATTTGTTTTGCATGGGGGAGTGTTCTATATAAGGTTTTTAATTTATGAATGTCTTTGCTGAATTGCCTGGCTCTGATTTTCAGAACATGTCCCCTTGTCCTATACTCTCTGAGGGGGAGAAAACGTTTTCTGTAGTTACTCTATCAATTCCTTTTGAAGTCCATAACTGCACCTTTAATGTGGTTGCTGTTAACCACAGGAAGTTGTGCCTTTCAAATGCAGGATGACACATTCACAACAAAGCTGTTAGTGCAGAAGAGGTATGCTGATCCTGTTGTGAAAGTGAAAGAGATTTGAAGCCACAAACATTTTCAAGAGCCTGTTTCCTGACACCACAGCCAATGGAGATGACATTGTGATTTGAGACAAAAGGTTGTTATTCATTGCAAAGAATGTCTCCCTGCAACTGGTTTTGCTAGGTTGCTGAATTATGAAATGAATCCCTGAAACACTATGCCTCTTTCATACATGCACCCAAAAAGCTCCCATTGTGTGCATTTCATGCATCAGGAGGAAATCATGCGAAATCTTTTCTGGGGAATTGGGTAAGCTAATGAAATGGAAAAAGGACAAATTGATAAGACACTTGATAAATTACTTGAGGGACATGGCTTTATGAATTGAGTTTGTTGAATAGAAAACAAGGTAGTCATGCTAATTTATTTGGTAAAACCAATGACTGCAGATGCTGGAAACCAGATTCTGGATCAATGGTGCTGGAAGAGCACAGCAGTTCAGGCAGCATCCGAGGAGCTTCAGCAAAATCGACGTTTCGGGCAAAAGCCCTTCATCAGGAATAAAGGCAGAGAGCCT
>NC_057751.1:7364062-7419155 GCF_004010195.1 Chiloscyllium plagiosum
CCCCTTGACTTGTCCGGACTTGTCCGACCTGCCTAGCTCCTTTTCCACCCATCCACTCCACCCTCTCCTCCCTGACCTATCACCTTCATCTCCTCCCCCACTTACCCATTGTACTCTATGCTACTTTCTCCCCACCCCCACCAGCTTATCTTTCCACGCTTCAGGCTCTCTGCCTTTATTCCTGATGAAGGGCTTTTGCCTGAAACGTCAATTTTGCTGAAGCTCCTTGGATGCTGCCTGAACTGCTGTGCTCTTCCAGCACCATTGATCCAGAACCATGCTAATTTATTTACCAAGGACTGATCTGGCCTCAGTATGAGTCCAGTATACTGTTCTGGGCACCACACCATGGTAACAGAAAGAAATACAGGAAATGGAACCACAGTTGAATATCTTTAGTCTTACCTGCCCTTTAGTAAGATCTTGACTGATCTGCCAAGTAACCAATTCTGACTGAAACAATATTAAACAGACATTTTGATTTGATTTAGTATTGGCACATTTAGTCAGATCCAGTGAAAAGTATTGTTTTGCATGCTCTTTAGGCAAATCATGTCTTTCCTCGGAACATCAGGGTAACAGGACAGAATACAGAAGATAGTATTACAGCTGTAGAGAAGGCACAGGGAAAGCTCAACTACAATATATAAGAAGTCCATTCCTAAGTCTGACAACAGCAGGGAAGAAGCTGTTCTTAGACTTGTTCGTTAGTGTTTTCATTTATATCTTCTGCACGACAGAAGAGGGTGGAAGCGATATAACCAGGTTGGGAAGTGTCTTTGATCATGTTGGCTGGTTTCCTGAGGCAGCAAGAAGTGCAGACCGAGTCAGTGGAAGGAAGGCTGGTTTTTGTGACGGACTGGGCTATGTTCACAACTCTCTAATTTTTCGCGGTCTCGGTCAGCAGTTGCCATACCAAGCTGTGATGCATCTGGATAGGATGCTTTCTATGGTAAGTCTCTAAAATTGGTAAGAGTCATTGAGGACATGTTGACTTACCTTAACCTTCTGAGTAAGTACTCATGTTGGTGTGCTTTCTTAACTGTAGCATTGACGTGGGTGCACCAGGATCAATCGTTCATGATATGTACTCATAGGAGCTTGAAGCTCTCAACCACCTCCAGCTCAGCACTGTTGATACACACTGGGGTATATTCTACACTCTGCTTCCTGAAACTGCTGCGTTCTACTGACATTGAGGAGAGAATGTTATCCACGCCACGAAACTGTTTATCTCCTTCCTGTATTCTGTCTGTTTATTGTTTGAGATCTGACCCAATACAGTGGTGTCATCAGCAAATTTCCAAATAGAGTTAGAGTTCAACTTGACCACAGTGTTGTGAGTGTATAAGGAATATAGTAAGGAGCTGAGTATGCATCCTTGCAGGGCACTGTTGTTGAGGATGATTGAGGAGGAGGTGTTGTCGCCTATCCTTACTGTGGGTGATCTGCAGGTCAGGAAGTCAAAGATCCAGCTGCAGAGTAGGGGAGCAGAATCTTTGGTTGTGCAGTTTAGAGGTGAGTTTTGTTGGGATTGTGGTGTCGAAGGCGGAGCTAAGTCAACAAATACGACTTTGATATCAGTGTCATTGTTGTCCAGATGCTCCAGGGATGAGCGTATAGGGCCAGGGGAGTGACTTCTGTCATGGACCTATTGTGATGGAAGGCGAATTGTAGCACATTAAAGCAATTTAGTAGGCTGGAGTTGATGTTTGCCATTACTAACCTGTCGAAGCACTTCATAATGATGACTTTTGCCATGGGTAATTGTAACGAGAGTGGAGATAGATGGGGATGAGAATTGGTCCTTGAATGTACATCAGATACACAGACGACGAGGACCAACATTGACTGGAAGCCTGATGGACAGCCCCAAACTAAAACCTCCACCCTGTCAAGGCATGCACAGACCCTAAACGGAGACAAGAAATCTGGAAATCACAACATGCAGTGACCCAGGTCAAAAAGGTAAATTTGCAGATCAATCCCAGAAAACCTGGACATGTTCATTACACTGCTGAGCTGAGATGTAACTCCAGATACGAGTACAAAAGAGATTTGTTTGGAATATACTCATGATGAGAGAGTTGAATCATGTGGTGATAACGGTGAAGCTGGGATGTTTTTGCTTTGAGCAGAGAATGTCAAGGGGTGACGTTGCAGAAGTTTGCAAATGTCAAATGTGTTTTCATAGCATATGTAGAGAAAAACTCTTTTCTGTTGCAAGTGGGTTGGAAACCAAGGGTGACATTTTAAATATCTGACAGAGAACATAGGGAAATGCGGAGACATTGATTCACACAACACAATGTTAAGATGTGGCATGTGGGACCTGAAAATCAGATTGCAGACCTATTTTCGAAGGACAGACGGGCATGTCCTTGTGCAGGAATACGTAGAGAAGCTCAGGAGTGAAACTCAGGATGACACACCAACTCATGTTGTAAATGCTTGTCAATCAAGTGTGTGTTTTCTTTGTAGTGAGTGAAGGGAACAGAAACTAACAACTTAATTCACTCATTCAGTCAAATTGACTTGTGATGGCTCATGATGGGGAATATGTCTTTATTTCATCATGATCAAGAGTAGTTAATACTGGTTGGAGAAAGCTTGGGGCACATGGTCGGTGAACCTGGTTGGAGGTGTGCTATGTTTGTGCTGTGCAGGGTATTGTGGAGAAACCACATGAAGACAGCCATCCTGGATGTCATGGATTGGAGGCAGTTGTGCCATATCCCAGGTTGTTTGCTGTGGAAATGCCGTTTGTCCTGTACTTTTCCGTATTTCACCTGTGCGGAATGCACCTGTTTACTGCGATTTCTGCTATCTTCTACTGCCGAGTTCCCAAATTGGACTCAAAAGTTTCACCTTGTTTGTTTACCCACATAATCTGCCAGACGTGCTGAGTTTCTCCAGTGCTTAAGCTTTCCTTTTTCATGGTTTGTGTTTTGAAGTTGTTCCTGTCGGGTGCAGTACGATGAGATAGAACAGATGTGTTGACCCACATTGCTGTGCTCCTGGTCACAGGTACAGCTCAGTTGTGGGGTACTGGTGCATTGTGTGCCTTCCACGTTCTTATTTCAGAAAGTGAGGCCCTTCATATTGTTACATTCAACTTTTTAGAAGGTATACGTACCCAGTTAAAACAGGGTTTGTATTGAGGGAACACTTTTCATCGTTAACAACATTCCAAAACATTTGACGGTAATGAGCACTTTTGAAGTGTGGTCTCTGTTGTACCAAAGGAAATGAAGCAGCCAATTTGCACAGAGTGAATTCATGCAAACAGCAATGTAGTCACGATCAAGTTGTTCTATTTTTAGTGATATTGGATGAGTGATAACTAGTGGCTATGACATCGGAGAATATGTCCTTGCTGTTTTCAGAATAGTGTGACATCCTTGAAGTCACCGAAGAGAGTAGGTAGTGTCTTGGTTCTGTGCTTCATTCAAGCAATTGTCCCTTGAGCATTGCTGCCCTCAGTGCTGCAATGTCGAGTCTGTCGAGATTTATGTGCTATTGTGTCTGGAGCTGAAATGTAACTTGCAAACCTCAGAAGCGAGACAGTACAAGTAACTGAACAATGGCTTACAGTTCCAGGACTATCATCATTGACTGCATGTGTTGCAGTTCCACTGAACATGACTGTGATATAAGTGGAGAATTATTTGTTTTGTGATCACATGTCAGCTTTGAAACTGGCTGTGGGAGACATTCTGCCAGCAGATGTTGTAAACCATGATCCAATCATGAAAAGAGTAGGAGGACACTGGCAGCAAATGCTCAGACATCTGCCTTCTGAAAGCATCATTCTGGTGATTGCAGTCTCCTTTTAAGATCATACAGTGTGGCTCCTCATATGGTGAGAGCAGACAGGGTAGCATCTTTGAAGCATTAACAGCAGAATTCAGTCTAATTTGCCAATGAATGGGTCTCTGTTACACAACATCTCAGATCAAGGTCAGGGCAGTCCGCAGTGCACACTGTACAGGATGTTCTGCCCTATCATTAGTAATTATGATGTGTATGCTACAACTCCCTGGGGGTTTTGGGAAATGGGAGATGATGCTGTTTTCAACAGGACTTTTATGCAGTCGTCAGAAGTGCTTGATCAACACAAACTAACTTCTCATTTGTTGTTTAAAAAAAAAGCTCTTCACAGGTTTCTCTTACTTGGTGCTCCAGTTTCTGACTGCCTCATGCATGCTTCATTCTTCATTGGAGTCCAGAGGTAGATTGCAATAGCAAGCTGCCTACCCACAGCTGTGCCTGATGGTATCATCTGAATGCACACATGCTAATATTCCAGGAAGCAATTGCTAACTAATGCTTAGAAGGATTTTTCCTCTCCATAGTGTCAATCTTTCATTCCTTCTCTTTGACATTGAGCCAGAAGGTTCTGGGATCAAGTTCCACTCAGAAGATTTGAGCACAAACCTTTCACCTGATATTCAAGTGCATGACTGAGTGCTAAACTGTCAGAGATGCTTGTTTTGGATGAGACTTTAACCTGAGGATGCATCTGCCCTCTCCAAAGTACTAATGGATATGTCAGACTTTTAATTCCAACATGCTGCAGCTAAAACATAACTGAAGATACAAAATCATCCGATGAAGTGTTACACTTGTACGGAGTTAGAGAAACATCATACGGAAAAACGAAAACAGAAAAGATCATCGGTGGTCCCTTGTCGACAAGGATGACTCTCTTACACTCTCAGGTTGAGTCTGTAGGTGGCTGTACAGACCTACACGGCAACCGCAAACTCTGTTATACTCTGGGCAGGTGATGGTCACGGAAAGGGATGGGTCAGGCATTGATGTGGGAGCACGCTCCTTTTGCTGTTTTCACCAGGCTTCAGCTTTTTCCCAACGGCAAATCTCGTGGTGCTCAACGCTTAAATGGATGCTCCTCCTCCACTTTGGACGGTCGTGAGCCAGTGATTCCCAGATGTCTATGGGAAGGCCTTGAAGGTACCACTGAAGCATTTCCTCTGTCCACCTGGGGCTTGCCTGCCGTTTCAAAGCTGGGAATGGAGCACCTGCTTGGGGAGTCTCCAGTCAGTCAATTGGACAAAATGCCCAGCCCATCGTGGCAATCAAAGGTGGTCACTGCCTCGATGCAGGGGATTTTGGTTTGGTTGAGGTTGGCATGTTTTTCTTCCCAGCAGATCTGCAGGATCTTATGCAGGCAAAAAAGGAAGAGTTAATGAGACGTTGACTACCCATTATCCCTCTCAGCAGGAAGCCATCTTGTGCAGACCTGTTGAGTTTTATGCTTCCAAGGATACACAAAAAGAGCATTAAAAACTGACCGCTGGTCTTTGTGTTGGTGGCCTGACCTCATAGTTGTTGCGTATTGCTCGTCACAGCTGTACAATAGCCATTTAACTCCCCTGCACTGCAGGGAAGAGACAACCTAATGCTGTCCACCACCTACAGTCAAAATGAAGCAATACAAAAGAATTTCAATGAACTCGGAAAAGCAAGAATTTCAGAATTAACTGCTCAATACCAATGTCAGGTCAGGTACTGTCCCACGTAATGGTCGCCACCTTCACAAACAACTCCGAGAGGGACCCTTTTTAGGATAGCTTGTATCCTTTCTTCGAGTTATCTCTTAGTCCTGATATGTGTGCTTGTGTGTTGTATTCTTATTTCTTCTGACATTTAACAAATAGCAATGTTATGCTTTTGTTAACTGAAGAAAGCCTGGTTAAATTGGCTTCTCCTTTAATTTACTGTCAGAGATTGGTAATCACAAGTGAAGGGACCCATCCTGAAATGAACCATGTTGTGACCATCCAAGGGTTTGTGTGACTAAAGCATGGGGTTGTTCAATCCTCCTGACCTGGGATTTTAACCATTTGGTGTATGACGTCTAGAACCTGAACAAACTTGGGACCTTGCCTCGCGGCTGGTTATAAACAATATACATGCAGTCTTTTTTTAACTAGCTCACAGAGAGACTGGCTGAGTGAAGCATTTGTTCAGCCACCCCAACTAAAATCAGCCAATTTCACTTGGGCTCAGATTGGAGCACCAGTTCTTGCTGGTCAGTATGGCTGGGCAGTGCATTTACCAGAAACAGACTTTGAAATTCAACTGTCAGTCACTGGGTTATATTTTTCTTGTATTGTCATGAGGCCATCTTGAAATGACAAGCTTTGTGATTATGGTCAGTAGGCTGTGAGCATAATGTGATTTGAGAGTGCAAAGCATGTGCCTGATTGCAGGGCTGTTATCTCCCTGCGCCCATCAGGCCTTCAACTTTATTCACATGAGACCCATGTCTGACTTCACATGAAAAAGCCTGGCCTCACAGAAAGCATTTAGCACACGTGGACATTGAGAGTCTGCAATCACCAGAACAGTTCTGCCTGTGCAGCATCTAGCTAATCAGTTTTAGCAGCCACTGAAACATCTGTCTGAGACTGGTCACTTCATTCTTGTTTAAAACGAAAATAATCCTCATTAGAATCCATTAAGTTCAATTTGACTCTCAATCATGGTGTAAAGGAACTGTGAATAGAGTGAGGAGAAAAAGCACAGGGCTCTGCCAAACATCTGTGAATCCAATTTTAAAAACTTGGACTGCTAGTCCTTGTGTCATTTCCACCTGCAAATTCAATAATCTGTAAATGGGTTTGATCTGAGCCTTTCAACTTTGCATTCTGGATTCAAATGACTGTACAAAATGGGAGAGCGTTTACGTCACCTGTAACTGCTGCTGTATTATAGAGAAATTTGCATTTATGTAAAATCTTTAATAATGTAGAGATGTTTACAACAAACAAAGTACTCCTGAACTAAACTATGTGTTGCCAGACAGGAAGTATAATAGCCTTCACACATAGCAAGCTGCCACACGTAGCAATATAATACCCAAACAATCTCTTTGAGTAATGCTGGTAGAGGGATTATTATTAGTGAACTCATGGGGCAGAGAACTCTCCCGCTGTTCCTTAACTAGTTTCATGCATGTTTCATGTCTATTTGAGAAGACTGATAGAGTTTTGTTTTAAGGTCTTATTCAAAAAATGACGTATCTGTTGGTGCAACTTGATCTGCATTTCACTGAGAGCTTCAGTCAGAATACTGTTTGGAACGGGAGTGAAACCTACAACCTTCACATTAGGTGTGACCAACTCAGCCATCACTGATTGAGAGATTATGTCTGACAGGAAACTAGTTCAGAAAGTCTCAGTACAGTTAATGGTCTCCACCAAACCGTCTGCATTGTTCAATATTGAGCATTAAATATTAAAAGCCAATCTGATGTTTATGAAGGGAACTAGAAGTGTTAAATGTTCTCAGTTAGGAGGACTTGTCCTCTGCAGGTACGTTGGCATTCCGGATGGAGCATTGTCATCTTTCATCTTGGTAAGTGCTGATGTCAGAGCGAGGTTAACTCTGTATCTAACTGCTGATTGGCAAGTTTTAAAGGAAGTATAAATGGCTCTGATAGCTGTATACGGTATTTGGGAAGTTCCAAACAGCTATCCAGTATTTTCCGAGATGTAAATGTTGTTGATATTCACCACCTTGCATCTTTCAGGACTCTGTCCCGTCTAGACAAACTGCAGATTGAGGAGAAAATTACAAGAGGCAGGCAGAGTCAGGGACAGCATGAAATGGAATGCTTCCATGTTGGTCTAAATGTATCTCTGTTCCTTAACCATTTGAACCATCTATGACGCAACCTCCCAAAACTGGTCAGTGAAATTGTTGGAACAGAAACTACCTTCTTGTTGGCAGGTATGTAATGCCTTTGAACAACCACAAAATGTTTATTTTTCCCTGACAGAACCTCTGCTGAAAGTCAGCCTTTTGCCGTGAATTAAATGGGATACAGCCGTCTCCCTGGAGCAGCTCTTTCAGGGGCCAAATAGGTTGAAATTGCAGTGTAACTGATGATTCAAAATGACTCCAGAGAAGCAAGGAAGAGACACTCAGCTAAAAGGATTGGAAATTCTTGGAAGGCAGGAGCTATATAATTGTTCAATGCTCTGCACCAATGTCCATTAGAATTTGACCAAAAAAAAGTATTTTCTTAAAAATGCCTGAACGTACATCCCAAAAACACATAAACAAACATGTTGGTTTCTCTCCTCTCTCCCACAGTCATTGTGCTTGGCAATCTTACCTTTCCCAAATAACACCCTCCAGAGCACCACAGTTGTTGGCATTAACAAGGAGAACTATGTGCTTCTTGGAATACATGACTTCATCTTTATTTTGACTTGCAGTCATAGAGTCATACAGCACACGAACAACACTTCGGTCCAACCAGTCCAAACTAAACTAGTCCCATCTACCTGCATTTGGCCCATATCCTTCCGAACAGTTCTTATTCATGTACTTATCTAAATGTCTTTTTAACATTGTAACTTTACCCACATCCACTACTTCTTCTGGCAGTTCATTCCACACATGAATCACTTTGTGTAAGAACGTTGCCCCTCATATTCTTTACAAATCTTTCTCCTTTCACCTTCAAAATATGCCTCCTAGCCTTGGGGGACAAAAAACCTGCCATTCACCTTATCTTTCGCCCTCATTATTTTATAAACTTCCATAAGGTCACCCCTCAATCTCCTAAACGCCAGTGAAAGAAGTCCCAGCCTGTCCAGCCTTTCCTTATAACTGAAACCCACCATTTCAGCAACAGCCTGGTAAATCTTGTGTGACCCCTCTCCAGCTTATTATGCGAGCTAACAAGGAGCACTGCCCAGGGCATGATAATCTTGAGCATCTGAAGGTTAAATGAGTTTCCAGTATCAGGCAGCTTTCCAGCACCTTCATCTCCTTTTTACCTTTTTGGTACTCCGATTTCTACCCCATGGCAATTGATGGTGCCATTTCAGCAGACTTGTCAGCAGGTCTGGTCTGGTCTGATGTACACACCATGTGCTTGTTTTTAATTGGGAGTGAAAAATCTGATTTTTGCTTGGTGACATTTGGAGTGAAGTTGCACTGGCATCTCCCTTTAATGCAAACTGGAGAAGACTTGGAAGTTTACTTTGCCTTAAAAAATATTTGAGTGTTTGTTAGAACACTTCAGCATCTCCTGAATGTCCTGTCTTTCTGTCTCAGTTTGCAGATGAAGAATTTAGCAGCCAGGAGCTACGTTAAATGGTAGCAATTGTTAAACCGGAACAGAGTCTGGAAGGTAATTGTATTCAGCTGCCACCTTACCAGGGAATGTTCGCAGCTCATAATGAGGGAGCGGTGATTCAGTCTGCCATCATCCTTCAGAAAAGGATGCAGATGACCTTTCACACGAAACCAAGCAAGGAAAAAATAATCTTAGGGTCAAATGTGATTTTGCAAATTAGTGTCTCAAATGGGGGAGTGTATTTTACCATATTATTTTGTCAGGGTTAATTCACCAGTTCCATGACCTCAAAAAGAGCAGTTGTCAGAAAGAATTCAGTAAATAAATGTAAAATTTATTGCACTATTGTGAAGGTGTCAGTGAAGCCAGTGCACACGTGTTAGACACCCCTTGTTGTTTCTGGGCATGTCAACCTGAACCTCCCAATCCTGATCGCTGTCTAGTGTCTTCTGTTAAAACGTGCATGTATCCTGATGTGTATCAGAAAAAGGGGAGCTGTGTACTTTCACATGATGTTGAGGTGCTAAATTTTGATTGAGATGGACAGGGTCAGAAGTCAGATGACACCAGATTTCTTGCCTAACAGGTTTATGTGACATCACAAGCTTTCAGAGCATTATCCCTTTGTTCGGTGAAGAAGGTGAACGGGCAACGGCTTCATCTGACAATGACGCAACCCTCCAAAAGCTCATGATTTCACGTAAACCTGTTGAACTATAACCTGATGTTGTCTGACTTCTGACTTTCACATAGAGTCAAAGAGATATACAGCACAACATAGACCCTTTGGTCCAACTCATCCATGCTGACCAGATATCAGAAATGAATCTCGTCCCATTTGCCAGCATTTCGCCCATATCCCATTTAAACCCTTCCAATTCATATTCCCATCCAGATGTCTTTTAAATGAGGTAATTGTACCAGCCTCCACCACTTCATCTGGCAGCTCATTCCATATGCTCACCACTCTCAGCATGAAAAGGTTACTTCTTCGATCCCTTTAAAATTTTTCCCCCTCACCTTAAATCTATTCCACCTAGTTTTGGACTCCCCCACCCCAGGGAAAGGAACGTGTTTATTTACCCTATTCATGCCCCTCACAATTTTATAAACTTCAATCAGGCCACCCCTCAGCCTGCGATGCTCCTCGGAAAACAGCCTCAGCCTGTTCAGCCTCTCCCTATAGCTCAAGTTCTCCAACCCTTGCAACATTCTTGTAAATCTTCTCTGCACCATTTCAAGTTTCACAACATCCTTCCCATAGCGGGGAGTCCAGAATTGAACAGCGTATTGCAAAAGTGGCCGAACCTATGTCATGTACAGCCGGGACGTGACCTCCCAGCTCCTATACTCAATAATGTTGACCACTAAGGGCAAGCATGACAAATGCCTCCTTCACTTATCCTATCTACCTGTGACTCCACTTTCAAGGAGCCAAGAACATACATTCCAAGCTCTCTTGGTTCAGCAACACCTGCCAGGACCTTTCCATTAGGTCTAATGATGCAGTTGAACCGACAGGAGCTACCCCTGAACTGTCTGTGATAAACAGGAGAGGAGATGTGGCTAAAACATGGGTTTCAGTCCTCTGTAGGAATAAAGACAGGAATGAGGCACAGTGGGAGTATCCCTGGACTACTAATCCAGAGACCTCGACGAATGGTCTGTGTAAGTATGTAAGTTAGCTCGCTGAGCGTGAAGATTTGTTTCAGACATTTTGTCACCATACTAGGTAACAACAGCAGTGAGACCCTTGTGATATGTCCTTCCTCTCTATTTATAGGTCTTGGTTTCTTAAGGTCGGTGATGTCATTTGTGTTTTTTTTTCAAGGGAAGGTAGATAGGGTCTAAGTCGATATATTTATTGATGGAGTTCTGGTTAGAATGCTGTGCCTCTAATAGTTCTCATGCATGTCTCTGTTTCACCTGGGATGTGTGTGTTGTCCCAGTCAAAGTGGTGTCCTTCTTTGTCTGTATGTATAAAAACTAGTGATAGTGGGTCGTGTCTTTTGGTGGCCAGTTGGTCTTCTTATAACCTGGTGGCAAGTTTCCTGCCAGTTTGTCTGATGTAGTGTTATTTTACAGTTCTTGCATGGCATCTTGTAAGTGATGTTAGTTTTGTTGGTGATGTCAAATGGATCCTTTAGGTTCATTAATCACTGTTTAAGTGTGTTGGTAGGTTTGCGGGCTACCATGATGCCAAGGGGTCTGAGTAGTCTGGAAGCCATTTCTGAAATGTCTTTGATGTAAGGTTTTTGGATGTGTTGTGTATGCTTGTTTAGGTTTGTTTCTGAGGAATCGGCGGATTGTGTTTATTTGGTACCTGTTTTTCTTGAAGTAGATATTTTTCTTCTGCTTTTTGTAGTTCTTGGGTGCTGCAGTGTGATGGAGCTCATTGAAATAATGTCACAATGCAGCTCTGATTGTGGGTGTCGGGATGATTGCTTCTGAAGTTAAGTATTTGGTCCATGTAGACGCTGGTTTGAAGTTCTCTGTGACTGTAGGTTCAACTGTCACGTCTTGAGTTCACCTGTGATCATAGCAGCTGAGGAATGCGACATCAGTTGATTAAATAATACTGCAATAAAAAAGCTAGGATCAGAAATAGGGATTGGGAACGTCTTGGTTGTTGTAAAAATATGCCTTGCTCACTTTTGTCATCGAAGACGAAATGTTCCAACCTCTCCCACTCTGGCTTGCATGTGACTTCAGATCCCCAGTGATGTAGTTGACTGTCAATTGCCCTGTGAAATGGCCGAGCAAAACACAATTTTCAGCAAGTGGGTCACCCCCAACTTCTCAAGGGCAATTTGGGCTGGGCAATAAATGCTCAGCTTATTGGTGATGCCCACAAGCTGTGAATGACTGAGAGAAAAATAATTGGCTTGGGATCACAAAACTGTAGGACATAGGAGCAGAAATAGGCCATTCAGCCTCTCGAGTCTGCTCTGCCTTTCAATGAGATTACAGTTGATGTGATCATCATCAGCCCCATAACCCTTCACTATCCTATCTACCTGTGACTCCACTTTCAAGGAGCCAAGAATGTACATTCCAAGGTCTCTAGGTTCAGCAACACCTGCCAGGACCTTTCCATTAGGTGTAATGGTCTTTTCCCCATAACCCTCAGTCCTTTGACTGAAGAAGAACCTGTCTTTGTCCACATTGAATATACTTACTGATCTTGCCTCTACCACTCACTGCAGGAAACAATTCTTCAGATTCATTATTACCCTCTGACAAAAGAAATGCGCAAACTCTTAATCTGAGATGATGCGTGAGCAGTCCACTTTAAAGTAGCCTGCAAGGATAGATATGGTTCAAGAAAGCTGGCATGGCCCTGTCTCATCAGTGTTAAATTGGTGATTGATTGCATGTTGGTTTCTGGATTTAGATGTTAAATCATACAGCAGTGGACTATTTACATACATTTGCACAGAGCAGAGACTTTGTGAAACATTAAATGGCCGTTATCAGACTAGATGAGAACTGGAAAATTACTAAAGCAGTCTTTTCAATGCAGCTGGCCAACTGGCCCAATAAACAGCAAGGACAACATTCCATGCTTCCATGCAGATTTCTTAATTTTAAAATGGAGATTTTAACATACAGAGAGCTCTCCATTTCCTCGGGGAGTGGATTTTTTTTTTAAGAAGTGCAATTTTTTTTAAAAAATGTCATTTTTAGAAACAAATTTTGTCTTGCTTCGTTTATTTGGAAAATGAGTCTGATCAAGCACATACATCAGAATTTATTTTTGCTTGATTTTTGCTGTAAGTAATGCATACTTACAATGTTGTATGCTCAACCACCCAATCTAAGACTGAGTGGAGATGAAGATGTTGTCTTTCTTGAACCACAGTTACCATATGCAGGTTACTTGGCATTTCAGATTCACACAAACAGCAGCTTAGTACTGTTCAAGCGGATGCTTTGGCTATATTAGCTTGTCGCAGCTAATCTGGCACTAAGTTACATCCAAGTTCAGCTAATTCAAAACTCTCCTGGCTGGTTCACCATGTTCCACTCTCCATAAATTTGAAGTGATCCAAAACTCTACCACCCATTTCTTAATTTGGATCAAGCACCATTTACTGGTTATAGTCATCGAGACGTACAGCATGGAAACAGATCCGTTGGTCCAACCTGTCCACGCTGACCAGATAGCCCAACCCAATCTAGTCCCACTGCCAGCACCTGATCCATGTTCCTCCAAACCCTTTCTATTCATTAATTCATCCAGTTGCCTTTTAAATGTTGCAATTGTACCAGCCTCCACCACTTCCTCTGGCAGCTCATTCCATACACGTACCACCCTCTGTGTGAAAAAGTTGCCCCTTAGGTCCCTTTTATATTAGATTACTTACAGTGTGGAAACAGGCCCTTCGGCCCAACAAGTCCACACACTGACCCGCCGAAGCGCAACCCACCTGGGCCCATTCCCCTACATTTACCCCTTCACCTAACACTACAGGCAATTTAGCGTGGCCAGTTCACCTAACCTGCACATTTTTTGGATTGTGGGAAGAAACCGGAGCATCCGGAGGAAACCCACGCAGACACGGGGAGAATGTGCAAACTCCGCACAGAGAGTCGCCTGAGGTGGGAATTGAACCCGGGTCTCCGGCGCTGTGAGGCAGCAGTGCTAACCACTGTGCCACTGCATATCTTTCCCTTCTCACCCTAAACCTATGCCCTCTAGTTCTGGACTCCCCGACCCTAGGGAAAATACTTTGTCTATTTATCCTATCCATGCCCCTCATAATTTTGTAAACCTCTAGAAGGTCACCCCTCAGCTTCCGACGCTCCAGGGAAAACAGCCCCAGCTTGTTCAGCCTCTCCCTGTAGCTCAGACACTTCAACCCTGGCAACATCCTTGTAAATCTTTTCTGAACCCTTTCAAGTTTCTCAACATATTTCAGATAGGAAGGAGACCAGAATTGCACCCAATATTCCAACAGTGGCCGAACCAATGGCCCGTACAGCTACAACATGACCTCCCAACTCCTGTACTCAATACTCTGACCAATAAAAGAAAGCATACCAAAGCCTCCTTCACTATCCTATCTACCTGCGACTCCACTTTCAAGGAGCTATGAACTTGCACTGCAAGGTCTCTTTGTTCAGCAACACTCTCTAGGACCTTACCATTAAGTGTATAAGTCCTGCTAAGATTTGCTTTCCCAAAATGCAGCACCTCGCATTTATCTGAATTAAACTCCATCTGCCACTTCTCAGCCCGTTGGCCCACCTGGTGAAGTCCTGTTGTGATCTGAGGTACCCTTTTTTGCTGTCCACTACACCTCCAATTTTGGTGTCATTTGCAAACTTATTAAATATATCTCTTATGCTCACATCCAAATCATTTATGTAAATGATGAAAAGTAATGGACCCAACATCAATCCTTGTGGCACTCCACTGGACTGGCCATCAATCAACATTGTCACTTGCTTCTCAGATGCCTTTTTTTAACCAAAAGAGAAAATGCTGGAAAATCTCAGCAGGTCTGGCAGCATCTGTAAGGAGAGAAAAGAGCTGATGTTTTGAGTCTAACTGATCCTTTGATAAAGGGTCAATTGGACTCGAAACATCAGCTCTTTTCTCTCCTTGCAGATGCTGCCAGACTTGCTGAGATTTTCCAGCATTTTCTCTTTTGATTTCAGATTCCAGCATCTGCAGTAATTTGCTTTTTTTTTAACCCTGTTTTACCTTGGTTTGGTTCCCATCCTGCCCCAGCTCTATCATCAGTCCTCTTGCTATTGTGGATTTTGGCATTCATCAAACTCTGTACGTACATGTATCTCCAAGTATCATTGCTCAGTTCTTGTCTGCAATATCTTCAGGATCTCTGGCATTCTCTCCTTTAGCTTTTCCATCAGGCTAACACACTCTCAGTATAGACACTCCTTTATGCTTCAGTTTCTTTGGCCAAGTGTTTGGTACCATATCTCATTATCATCTTCTGTCACAATCCAGCATATGTATCAAAGGTAATGCATATTTTGATTATAAATCAATGGACCAGTGGAACATGTTGAGATATTTGATTATGTTAAAGGCATTGTTGCTGCTCTGATAGTTGAGCATTGCCAGAGTAAGTTCAGGAAAAATCAGTGCCTTTTATTTGGCTGTCAGCACCACCAGCTGTACCACTGTTTGTTAACCTGGCACACAGAACTCAGATCAAATCATAGTCTTTGAAGGTGATGAGCACAGATAGCACCTCAGATGGGTACACCCATGAGACTCAGCAAAACTTGGCCCAGATGTAAAAAAAAAACATTTTTGAAGACGACTCCCACAAGTAAAACAGGCCACTGAGTTGTCTCAAACTGCTTCCTGTTGGTGAAGAGTGCATACCACAACAACATTTTAAGGGTCATGAGGGATGGGCAGTAAATGTTGGCCTTATCCAATGACTCATCCCCAAGCGAAAAAAAAACTTGCTTTTCGACCAGCTGGCACCGATCTTGGGAAATTCTGTTACTTTAAGACTACGTGCTGTTTGCTTATTTTCTTTTTCATAATGAGCAGGCCGTAACACTATGTGAGGCCTTTGTGATGTGAGTGGGGGTTGTCATGGTACATGAATGGAGCAGCCCACAGCACAAAAGTCAGTAAATCTCAGCAGGGGTGTACTTCAGCTGAACACAAAAAGCTTTCCTCTTATCTGGACTTCAAGGTCACAGAGCTGAAAGGGCGGCAGGCGAACATGTTAAGTGTCTTTTGCTTTACAATTGTGACTCCAGAAAATGAGACTTCTCAATGTCACTCTGTTCCGTTGACATTCCAAACCGTATGAAGGAGACAGGCAGTGAAGTTTTAAGTTGCGCACAAGCCTCAATGTCCTCCTGACAATGCACTGTCACTGAACCTAGAATAGTGAACACTTTGTTCTTCTTTTCAGGCACCTGATTATTGGAGATACATCTGGTTGCGTGAGCACTATTCTTGTACTACTGTAGCCCTCTGTAATAATATGACATTATCATTTTGGCACAGAGGAAGATTATTCAGTCTATTGTGTCTCAACAGGTTCAGCAGAGAGCGATTCAGTCAGCGTTCTGATGAAGGGTCACTGGACTTGAAATGGTAACAGTGTTTCTCTCTCCAACGATGCTGTTAAACCTGCTGAGTTTCTCCAGGACTTATTATTTGTGTTTCAGTCAATCAGTTGGCGAAACTTTGTCCCTCAATCTGTAAGTTTATTTGTCCGAAGCGCTTATCCAATTTCCTTTTGAAATAATTGATCATGTCCACTTTCACCAGCCCTGTTGGTGGCAAGTACTAGGTCATTTCACTCACCGCATCAAAAGCTTCTCCCGTGCTTCCTCTGTACACCTCTTGAAGAAACCTTTAAACCTTAGTCCCTCACCATCAGCTATTGGACACAGCATTTATCTGTTAACCTTAGTTTAAAAACTCAGAATTGTGTGCATTTTTATCAAATCTCCCCTCAATTTCATTTGCTCCAAGAACCCCAGTTTCTCCCACCTAACCATGTCGCTGAAATCCATCAGCCATTGTGGCTGATATTGTTTCCATTGTCTGGAGAGGCCTCACTTCCTTCTCAAAGTCTGGTAATCCAAACTAAATGCACTGCTCAGTTGAGGCATGAGTGCATTAGAAAAGCAGGGATGCCTCCTCTGCAAGTAGATGAAAATCTTTCCACTGAGTTTCAAAATAAAATGAATGAGCCTTATACTGCACTGAGCCTGGAGGCTCCCAAGTTCAGTATCATATATTATTCTAAGTTTTCTGATCAAAGCTGAGACAGTGTCTCTGGAGTTACGATATAATCAGCTGTTTTGCGAAAAAGGTCAGCCAATAAACTCTAAAATAAAATACTATGGATGCTGGAAGTCTGAAATAAAATAAACTAAGTGCTGGAGAAATTCAGTCGGTGTGGTAGTATCTGTCGAGAGAGAGAAACAGTCTTCTTCTGTAGGAGAGTTATAATGGGCTTGAAATGTTAACTCTCTTTGTCTCTCCACAGACCTGTTGATTTTCTCCAGCACTTTATTTTATTTTAGTCATTAAATCGGATGATTAGGGAGGCATGAGATCAACTGCAGTTTTCTGCTTTTGCTACTAGGGTGGCATGGTGGCTCAGTGGCTAGCACTGCTACCTCACAGCGCCAGGGACTGGGTTTGATTCCAGCCTCGGGTGACTGTCTGTGTGGAATTTGCACATTCTCCCCATGTCTGTGTGGGTGCTCTCTGGGTACTCCGGTTTCCTCCCACAGTCCAAAGATGCGTAGCTTGGGTCGATTGGCAATGTTAAACTGCCCATCGTGTCCAGGGATGTGTTGGTTAGGTGCATTTGTCAGGGTAAATATAGGGTAGTGGGAATGAGTCTGGATGGGTTACTCTTCAGAGGATTGGTATGGACTTGTTGGGCCGAAAGGCCTGTTTCCACACTGTGGGGATTCTGCGATTCAGGGAAGGTCTGGAGTTCCTGCCTAAATCTCTCTACATCTCAAACTCTTCCACATTTGGCAAGAATGTCTAAAACCTAACTTCAGAGCAAGCTGTTTGTTGCTTGACCTCATGTTTCCTTTTGTGGCTTAATGCCAAACTTTATTTCATAATGCTCCAATAAAGCATCTTGGGAGCTTTAATTATATGAAGGAAGCTGATATTCCTTCATATTCAAGGATGGAAGAATTCAAGAATGTCACTGTGACAGACGGCACATGAATTTATGAGCAAAGACTGAGACACTATAAACTTGTCAGCTGGAAATGGAGACATTTGAGAGATGATCTTATAGAGTCAGACAAGATTGCTAAGTCGGTCAAGTCCAGAATATTTCTTCATTCTTGTGAGCAACTGGGCTGTTGTGAAATTAAAAAAACCTAAATATTGATGGATATTAAGAAATTCCCATTTACAGAAAGAGTGATTCATCTATGATTTTGTACTTTTGAAGGTCTGTGTTGCTGGACTTTTTATTTCTTTATTTTTCCATTTTTTTTCCTTTGAATTTGTATTGAAGAATCTGTACCTAAAGTGGTGCCGTAAGAGGCGACTTGTAAACTTTTGAGTATGTGTGACAATAAAGCTAATTCAAGTCAGTATGTGCAACAGACTTCCAGACAGATTAAGTGAGAGCAAACATGTCAGACTTCTTGTTGAAACCATTGAATGATGGGAACAGGGGTAAGTGTTCTTTTGTGTAGATAAATTAGGATGAGTAAATTGCTTTCCTCAAATCTTTGTTGACACAACCAGTGCATTGAATGTGCTTTTTTTTGCCCCTTCTTATCACGTTTTTATTGTCATACAGTGTCACAAGGAAGCATTCAAACTCAGTGACTCATTCAAGGGATCATTGTAATCATGCTGTTGAATGCCATCATGAAACACGAAGGAATGACAATCAACAGTGAGTTTCCTTTGCCCTCCACCCAAGTTTGATGAAATCATTTATTCTACTATCCTTAGATGATGTTCAACTCAGCATTCAGCAAAGATTAACCATGGGAAGAGCAAGTGGAGGACAGGTGCAGAATAATGCAAGCCATTTGTTAATCCAACCCAGGGCAATGACTTTCCCTTTCGTATCAATTAGTTGCAAGACCATAATCACTTGGGCAAACCTGCAGGTTATTTCCTTAGTAAAGGACAACATAGAAGACAGCAAGCATAGAATCAATAGAATATATTTTGTTAAGCAATATTTGACAAAGTCATTCAGCCCCAGTGGAAGTAAAACTTTGCATTGACGCATATTGCGTGAAAATCGGATTGTATCTCACTCAGGAGCATTTTTATTCTCAAGTGTTCTTCCTTCCTGCAATAAGGTCACTGACCTGTGCTCAGACACAGTTACACAGGCTTTGCTGTTTGGTAATACCTCAGTCAATTAACGATTCGGCTTTGAATTTGCACACCGAATGTCAGAGAAAAGACAAATAAGTAGTTTCAAAGAATAGTCACTGTGCAATACAGGATACATGGAATCAATTTGCATTCAGCGAGCTCCCACAAGGACTAGGACTGTTAACTCAAAGGTCCAGATAGTTTTCTGGGGTTCAAATCCTGCCACGGCAGATTTTGAATTCATTTAAAAATATCTGGAATTAAGAGGCTACTGATGACCATGAAATCGTTGTCGATCGTTGAAAAACCCCATCTGTTTCACAAATGTCCTTTAGGGAAGGAAACTGCTATCCTTCCCTGGTCTGGCCTGCATGTGATTGCAGACAATACAGTAATGTGGTTGACTCTTAACTGCCCAAAGGGCAGTTAGGGATGGGTAATAAATGCTGATCCAGCCAGCGACTCACTCATCCTGTGAAAGATTTTAAAAAACAGTTAATCTGCAATCTTGGTTCAGAAATAAATATCAGTCAGAGCAAAAGGGAGAGTTTATCTTGTCCTTTGTTTAAATTATGTCATGGGATTGTTTTTATGCCTATGCAGAAGGGTACTTCTGCACTTCGTTAACAGTCTCATTCAAAACCCAGCATTAATGACAAGAAAGTGATCTTAGATTTTTTTTGTGTTCAATGCTATGAAGTGGAACTTGAACCACATTCTTCTGACTCTGTAGCAAAGGTGCAACTCACTGATGTGTGGCTGACAACTGAGTGAATCAGTCTATTTTGAAGCCCACTATTGTGTACTCACAGGCCATTTCCAGCAGATACTCTTGCCCTAGAACCAGCACCAGAAATGCAGCTCAATTTTTCTCCGTGAACCAGAGACTTTGAGTTGAAGAAAATCACCTACACCTCTTTGCAGGTTAAGACATAACTGGATGGATGGACCTGCAAACTTTAGTAATGTGGTTAACTGATTAATTGGAGAGGATTTCTAGTCTGTGCAACCAGAGTGTACAAGAGGTAAATAGCAAACATGTTTTCCAGCTGAAGTTCATCAATGATCAGAAAGCAGGGAGCAATGTGGCGCAGCGGGAGCGTGCTGAGCCCATAACCCAGAGGTTGATGGATCAAAACCATCCTCTGCTATCGCTCAATGTCTCCTTGAGCAGCTTTCCTTTGAAAAAAAGGGCAGCATGGTGGCTCAGTGGTTAGCACTGCTGCCTCAGCATCAGGGACCCAGGTTCGATTCCGGCCTCGGGCAACTGTTTGTGTGGAGTTTGCACATTCTCCCCGTGTCTGCATGGGTTTCCTCCCACAATCCAAAGATGTACAGGTTCGATGAATTGGCCATTCTAAATTGCCCATTAGTCAGAGGGAAATGAGTCTGGGTGAGTTACTCTTTGAAGGGTCGGTGTGGACTTGTTGGGCCGAAGGGCCTGTTTCCAGACTGTAGGGAATCGAATCTAATCGCCAATCATACTTCAAAAATATATATATTCAATAAATTATCTATAAGTATTCAACTGTTTGAAATCAGTTCAGTACAGTCTTTGCCAAAAAAAACACACAAAACATTGGAGTTCCAACATTTCTCAGAGTTTCTGTACAGTTGCAAAAAACAAAGGCATTTTATATTTCGGCAGAAAATTATTTATGTTCATTTGGAGGCACCAAAAGCTGACAACTAAATGAACCCTTGTTATATTTTGCCAGAAATACCCCAGATGGCAATTTTGCCCTCCTGCACCTTGGCAGCAGCTGCCCCAAGTTTTAGTGTGTCCCACAGCACGTAGTGCTGGACCTTACAACATGCCCATCTGCAACAATTGATCACGGTGAACTCTTTACACCTTCCTGAAGAAGGGCTTGTGCCCGAAATGTCAATTCTCCTGTTCCCTGGATGCTGCCTGACCTGCTGCGCTTTTCCAGCAACACATTTCCAGCTCTTTACACTGAACAACCAACAGGTTTCAGGCAGATGAAAGAGGGTCTTTCCCCCAGTTTATGGTCTTCCAGACTCAGTCAGTGTTTGTCTTGGTATGCATTCTGGGGAATGGACCATGGAACATAAAGTCTGGGACAGACCTTGATGAGAACCAAAGTTTGGGTAGGAGAGGTATCTCTCTCCAGACCTTCTTTGCAAAGGCACATTTCAGAAGCACATGTGCGACAGTCTCTTCCCCATCCACAACCACTTTGAGGGCAGCACACGGAGACAGCGTGTGCATGAAAGATCTGACGGGCAGTGCCCTTTTCTTCACCAGCCAAGTTATGTAGAAAGTTGTGGCAAAATTTGCCCTCTCCCTCTTCCTGCTCGGTCTGAAGTATGCTGCATGGTAACGACTTTGTGGTGGACTTGTATTCAATGGTGTATCTCTTTGCAAAATTTTCTATTCAGGATAGGTGATGCAGAAAGCTCCAACTATTTGCTGTGTTCTGTGGCATTGAGGCCAGAACCATCCTTGGCAACACCGGGGCAGGTAGAACCTCAGTATGTCATGACATCTGGTGGAGCTCAAGCTGTTTTTTTTTCTCTCTCCTGTTATTTTAGGTGGGATGGTGTTTGATGGGTGTGCCATCACAATCTATGAATGTACTAGACATTGTTCACATGATTGAATTCAAAGCAAACAATCCAATAAAGAGCAATTCACTCTATATGTGAGTTGCTTGTCCTTGGAGTGTTTGGAAAAATAATATAGGGGGAGCTTTACTTTGAATTTACTTCCTGTTATACTTGGTGTAGCAGGGTTTGATGGGACAGGGTAGAA
The DNA here is from genome assembly GCF_004010195.1 of Chiloscyllium plagiosum. Lineage (NCBI taxonomy): Eukaryota > Metazoa > Chordata > Chondrichthyes > Orectolobiformes > Hemiscylliidae > Chiloscyllium > Chiloscyllium plagiosum. The sequence goes on from NC_057751.1 coordinate 7,385,783, forward strand.
GCAGTTTTACTCATGTTCTCCTTTCCCTTGAAATGTTTCCCAAAGACCCTCTAAAAGGTTTTTTTACTTAGTTCCAGCACCAGCTGAATACCATCTGGCAACATCTGATGGGACAGTGTTGAGGCAGCTTTATTCTCGCCAGTTCCGTGCTGTACTTGCCTTCAGCGTTGTGTTGGGATAGTGTAGAGGACTTGACTCTGTCGTTAGTCTGAGCTGAATATGACCTGAGAGTAGTTAATATTGATTCCAGACTGAAATATTTTTCCTTAACAATTCTGACTGAGGAGCACAGTGGAATATCAAAAGTACAAACAGAAGATGAGTCAAACCAATGATTTTTAATGGATCTAATGAGCAGTTTCATGATGGCGACCTTTCACAGGCAGTGTCTCTTCATAATCCAAAGAAGCCGTCAAATATGTAAAAATATGGTGTTGCCGTGGAGACTTTCTTCAAAGGGTGCCAGCAGCCTACTGCTGCTGCTGTTGCTTCTGTTAACTTGAATATATTCAGCTGGAGGAGAGAAGCCCAGCGCAGTTTATAACAAAAAGACCTCGTATGATCAGGCAGACATAGGTCTTCTAATATAAATGAGAAACAGCTATAAGCAAGTCACAATCAGCACTACATTTCTCTGATATTGCCTGGGTAACGTTCATATGTTTTGCACCAACAGTAATATCAGTAAAGTTGCATAATGTGGTCATTACCAGATTGTTGTTTGTTGGAACTTGCTGTGCACAGCTTACCTCCATTCGCTCTTTGACCACAGTGACGACTTTTGAAAAACAAGCACTTTTTTGGCTGTGTTTTGTTTTGTATATCCTACGGTTGTGAAAAGGATAAGATAAAATCTTATTAAATTCTTTTGACTTTGCAAGGTATTTGCATTTTTGACCCTATTTGAAAGGTGAACAGTGATCAATGGTCTCCACAATCAGGTAATGAGATACGATGACCTCAAACCAGCAGTCTCCCCGAATAGCCAATGTTCCCAGCTGCTCTGTGTTGGATGGAAGCATTCTGACCAGGAATGCCACCGATATATCTTCATTTAGAGTGCACTGAGTTTTCTCTTTTTGCCTCAGGGTTGCATCTGTTTCTCACCATTCCATAAGTGGACTGGAGAATAATTAACCATGATCCATGCTCTGTTCCTGTTTGCCAGAAACTTCTGTGGAAATTGAGTTCCCTTTGGCCTCAGTGTTCAATTCAAGGCAGCTTGTAGCTTCATGTTGAAGTTTATTATGGGTATCAGAAGGAAACTGATTCCTGTAGGACGTGACAAAGCATTCAGTGCAAGGGCACATTTAGTGTCATATAACTTCAGTGTATTCCAAAATATACCTGGCATGCAGAAATCCATGTAGTGTACAGACTTTACTCAGAAGTTTGAATTCTAGTACATTCAATACATGGTGTGTCCAGTGTAATGTATATTTTGTTTGGAGAACATTCAGGATCATACATATGCAATACAGAGTGATTAGTTGAATGCTGAGTACTTGCATGTGCGATTAATTTCATGTTTTGTACCTCTGTACATTGTGTTTGGTGACAATATATTTAAACTCTTTGTAGCATTGACTGTATTCAATATACCAGAGAGAATCAGAATCAGTATTTTCTGTGCAATGTGTATTCCATGTATTGTTGTTGAAAGGACACTATTTGTAGTGTATTGTACACTTGAAAGATGTGTCCAGAATGGCTTTCTTTACATACCATTATCCTTTCTTCGAAAAGGTACTCTTGCTACATTCTTTCTTTCCAGCTATGCGCATGTAATATCTTCCTTCTGCTCCAAAGCCTCAATACATTGTCCTCTCCCAACTCTATAATCACCTTTCCTAAGATTTCCTTTAAAAATCTTTTCAGTATCATTGCTCATCGAGATCATCCTATTTCAGATCACACGTTGCATTTTCTGCAACTGTAGTGTGATAAATCCAAATTCTTAATAAGATGGTTATGTTTGAAATTTTAATTATTTCAATTGTTCTTTCATGCAAAGTGGAGTAGAGAGGATCATGTGTGCTCTGACCTTTCTCCCTAGCCAAAAAGCCCATGTGACTTGTGTTGCCATGTTGATACGGCTTAATTGAAAGTCTGTTGAAAGTATAAACTTTTAATACTTGGAGACAAAGGAACCAGCAGTTGAACCTCTTGTTGTGACATTTATTCTTTTCCAAACCCTGAATACAGAAAGACGAAGGAAAGCAGTTGTTGTGAATGCTTTCGAGAAAGGTTGCTTTCTCTTTACAACGAGGTCGGATGCATGTGGAAACTGTTTGTTTGAATTGAGGGGTGGCACATGTGGACATATGAGAATATTGAAGGACTTGCTCTTGTGAGCTTGAAGTTGTCATCGGAGTGGGCCATGTAACCAGAAACTGTTTTGGGACTTTGTTGGAGCCATAAAGCGAGAACTTCAATTGTTTTTGAACTTGAACAAAGTGAGACTGGAAGATGAGTGTTCTGGAATAATTCTGGACTGATTTTCTCTGGAAGTAGAATTTTGTGATGGTGCAGTATAATGCATTTGTACAATCCAAGTTCACTGTACTGGTTTACAAACAATGAGTTTAATACTGATTTGTTTTAACAAGAGTTTGACATGTTAAGTATCACCATGTGAATATTTTGAGTGAGTATGTGGTATTTGTATATTGTCAAAAGTTGTGTGTCCTAGATAAGTATGTACCTGTCAGGCAGGGAGGAAGATATAGAATGCGTGAGCTGTGGTTTACTAAGAAGTGGAATCCTGATCAAGAAGAAGAAGACTTATGTTAGGACAAAATGTGAAAACTCAGGGCGCTTGAGGGTTACAAGGAAGTCAGGAAAGACCTAAAAAGAGAGCTCAGAAGAGCCAGGAGGAGACATGAGACGTTGTTGGCGGATAGGATCAGGGTTAACCCTAAGGCTTTCCATAGGTATGTCAGGAATAAAAGAATGATGAGAGTTAAATTAGGGCCAATCAAGGATAATAGTGGGAAGTTGTGTGTGGAGTCAGAGGAGATGGGGAAGCACTAAATAAATATTTTTCGACAGTGTTCACTATAGAAAATGAGGTATTAGAAATACTGCAGAGTGTGAAAATAGACAAGTCCCCTGGGTTGGATGGGATCTATCCTAGGATCCTCTGGGAAGCAAGGGAAGAGATTGCCGAGCCTTTGGCATTGATCTTCAAATCATCATTATCTACAAGAATAGTGCCTGAGGACTGGAGGATAGCAAATGTGCTTCCCTTGTTCAAAAAGGGTAGTAGAGACAACCCTGGTAATTACAGACCAATGAGTCTCACTTCAGTTGTTGGTAAAGTGTTGGAAAAGGCTATAAGAGATAGGATTTATAACTATCTAGAAAAGAATAATCTGATCAGGGACAGTCAGCACGGTTTTGTGAAGGGTCGGTCGTGCCTAATGAATCTTATTGAGTTTTTTGACAAAGTGACCAAACAGATAGATGAGAGTAAATCGATTGATGTGGTGTATATGGATTTCAGTAAGGCGTTCGATAAGGTTCCCCACAGTAGGCTATTAGACAAAATGTGGAGGAATGGGATTGTGGGAGACATAACAGTTTGGATCAGTAATTGGCTTGCTGAAAGAAAACAGAGGATTGTAGTTGATGGAACATGTTTGTCTTGGTGTCCAGTTACTAGCAGCGTACCGCAAGGGTCGGTGTTGGGTTCACTGCTGTTCGTCATTTTTATAAATGACCTGGATGAGGGCTTAGAAGGGTGGGTTAGTAAATTTGCAGATGACACTAAGGTTGGTGGAGTTGTAGTTAGTGCCGAAGGATGTAGTAGGTTGCAGAGAGACATAGATGCAGAGCTGGGCTGAAAGGTGGCAAATGGAGTTTAATGTGGACAAGTGTGAGGTGATACACTTTGGACGGAGTAATCGGAATGCAAAGTACTGGGCTAATAGTAAGATTCTTGGGAGTGCAGATGAGCAGAGAGATCTCGGTGTCCATGTACACAGATCCCTGAAAGTTGCCACCCAGATTGACAGGGTTGTTAAGAAGGCATATAATGTTTCGGCCTTTATTAATAGAGGGATTGAGTTCCGGAACCAGGAGGTTATGCTGCAGCTGTACAAAGCTCTGGTATGGCCACACTTGGAGTATTGTGTACAGTTCTGGTCACCGCATTATAAGAAGGATGTGGAAGCTTTGGAAAGGGTGCAGAGGAGATTTACAAGGATGTTGCCTGGTACAGAAAGAGTGTCTTACGAGGAAAGGCTGAGGGCCTTGAGGCTGTTCTCGTTAGAGAGAAGAAGGTTGAGAGGTGATTTAGTAGAGACATACAAAATAATCAGAGGGTTAGATAGGGTGGACAGGGAGAGCCTTTTTCCAAGTATGGGGACGGCAAACACGAGGGGACACAACTTTAAAGTGAGGGGAGATAGGTATAAGACAGATGTCAGAGGTAGTTTCTTTACTCAGAGTAGTAAGGTTATGGAATGCTTTGCCTGCAACGGAAGCAGATTCGCCAAGTTTAAGTGCATTTCAGTTGTCATTGGACAGGCATATGGACGTACATGGAATAGTGTAAGTGGGTGGGCTTCAGATTAGTATGACAGGGCGGCACAACTTCGAGAGCCAAAGGGCCTGTACTGCACTGTAATATTTTATGTTCTATGTAACAGATGCCATGTTGTAGTTTATCTACCTGTGTGACATGGTCACCCTCTCTGTGTCTGTGTGTCTCTGTCTCATTAGTTTTGTTTTCAATACATGCAGAACATCCTTAGGTTTTATTCTGTTGTTTCCAAAATTGTAAAGAGTCTGATTTGTTGCCCCAACTCTTTGTTTCCTGTGAAAATGAAGATTTCAAACTGCAGTCAGCTTGATCTTATGTGGTTGTGAATGCGTACCTTGAATTCGAGTCTGTAGCATGGAAACAAGTCATTCAGCCCCACTACCCTGTGTTTTCCATTTTGTCCCATTGCATTTAGCAGTATGTTTCCGGACAGGAGGTTTATATTTCGGTTGTTTTTGTGCTTTGTTGCATGGCAGAACAATGGGTTGTAATTTTGCGGGGGACCAGAAGAGAGAGATTTGAAAACCAAACTGTTGACGTAACTTCTTAACGGTTGATGTCTGGTTCAACTGAACACAACTCGACCACTTCACTGTACACTGCTGTGTGACAGTACGCATGACCGAATGTCGAAAATCCTTTGTCACTTATCCCGTTCATGACTGTCTCCCGGTAAACCGGTGTTTACCTAAAATTGTCCTCATTCAGTGAGCTTACATTTAACCTTTGTCATTCTCAAACGTTTGCACCAGACTAGTTAATTTTCAAACCATCCCTCTTCAAGTTTGCGACTGTCAAATGACTAACCTTTTCTCAGTTTTTCTGGTCTATGCTTTTGTTGCAGTTGAATCTTGGATTGGAGGGGGTGGGGGGGTCAAATGGCTGGTGAAAATAATAGTTTCTTTGGGAGTATTCTTTTTTGCTGAGCTAAGTGAGGTCATCGTTGCATTGAAGAAAGAACTCGCCATTCTGATCGGCAGGAGTATATTCCCTCCAAATGTGGACAAAGTTTAAAAAAAATCACAAAACCAGGTTGTAGTCCAGCAGGTTTCGTTGGAAGCAGTAGCTTTGGGAGCGCTGCTTCATCAGGTGGCTGTCCTAATGATAAAGCAGCGCTCCAAAAGCTACTGCTTCCAACTAAACCTGCTGGACTATTATCTGGTGTTGTGATTTTTAACTTTTGTGCAGTTTTAATGTGCAGTCGAGCTGTCTGGAATCAGGAGTGTCACTTGAGGCAGGATTTAGGATAGTGGGACTTTGCATTTTTTACAAAGGGAATAGCTTAAATAATCAAAAAGAGTGCAGGAAGAGCTTTCAAGTGGCCGTTGAGTGGATTGAAATTTAGAGCCTGTACAATCTGGACGGGCTGAAGGGCCATACTGTGCGTTGTAGTGTTCCATTGTTGTCGTCCTGCCGAGATGGGCGTGGTGGTTCGTGTTTATTGAGATGCTGTGATTGTACACAGTAGTGACTCTGAGCCTATGTTTATTCAGTGTATGGGATTCTGTTTTGCCGCTCACGGAGGTGGATGTTTGTATGAATTTCTCTCTCTATCTCTGTCTGTGTGCATATCGGTTGCACTGCCTCTTTAAATGGGCGCGTCAGTCTGTGGGCTGGATTAGAGGCTGCGCGGGGTTGAATCAGAACAAGTTTCGGGGGGTAAAAAGCAAATTGTATTATGTTCGGAAGAAAAAAAATTGAGGCTGAGCCTTGTAAAAATATACATGTTTTCCGCGAGAAGGATGTGTAGAAAGAGAGATGCAGAGCGAAGCAATCGCTTCTTGCAAGGTTTTAGCGAATAAACAATAGAGCTTTAAACATCTGGTCATTTTCAGCGTCGAACTGACGGGCTGTACATCATTTCTCTCTCTGGTTTTACTCCTCCCTCTCCACTCCCGCTTCCAGTTTTCCAGCCGGACCTTCACCTAAGATCTCGACTTGACGCTGCTCCTTCAGATGGAAGTTTGCTGAAAAAGAGGGCACTGGCCGCTGGGTTTCGGGAAGGAGCGACACTTGTGAACCGAGGTAAGGAGAGTCTCCAATGGCATTGCAATGAAATCCGTGCTTATACGTCAGACATACCAATCTCGGATCATTGTGTTCTCACATTGTGTAACTCGTTAAATATTTTGTAGCAAACTCCGGGTTAGTGGCAGTCTCAATCAAGATTAGTATGTCTTGTGTATTTTGAGAAACGTGCAGTCCAGTTTCCATTCGACCCCTGTTTTCTTCCTCTCCCCAGTTTAATGCAATATAAATGTGTCGCGAAGCTGAAGCCCAAGTCGACCCATTGCCTTTCATTGGTCCAGGACAATGAAAACGAGCAATGGGCGAGACCGCTTCATTCACAAAGCTGGGCTCGAAGGGGAAAAGCACTGCATACCTCGGGGCTATTGCCACATAGCTGTAGTTTGTTAAATACGTATTTGCCTTCAATTTTGTTGAAATTGATCTGGTGTAAAAGTAGATTTAGTTCGGTTTTTGACGATGGTCTCATGCGTTTGGTGCTGTATAGTGCATAAAATACCTCGAAGAGAAGGTCCAGATGCCCGGACCTCCGAGTTCTGCTTTGTTCTTCGCGCCTTGGGCAAATCTGGTGCATTTTTTTTTAAAAAAAAGAGGGAACACCGACCGATCGCATTTCAAAACGAGAAGAGTGTAGATTTGGAGGGAGCGGGGAAATGGAGTCTGTCGAATGATAACGCGGTGACCAGGGAGTCGATACTTATTTTTCCGAATATCGATTCAGTCTACTTCACGGGAGGCTGGAAACGTATGCTGGGCAAGAGCTTCTGCAAAAGAAGCGCCCAATCTCGTTCAGGAGGAGTGCTGGACGTTGGTCTGAGTGCAGTGTGCCTTGTTACTGATGAGCAAAATGTTTCTGAATTCTAATATATAGCAACACAGTATGCATTTCCTGGAACCCATACTGAAACGGCTGGAAAATGTCAGCTGGACTGCCAGCTTCTGTGGCGAGATAAGAGTTAACGAGCGAGCCTCCTTCAGAATTGTTCCTCCAGCAATTTCTGATTTTTGTTTGTTTCAGATATATCCTGTGTTCGCACTTGGGTTTTTATTATCAATTTCCTGGCCTCCCACTGAGTTTTGTTTGACCAAAGTGATCTTTACAAGATTGAAGGTTGTTTTGTGGAGGTTATTGATGTGGCAGGCGGAGTGGCGCGATGTGCTGAAGGAGGATCTTTGTAACTTCAGTCGGGCTATTTTTTTTCAAATGGAGTGACGCAACTTCAATTTAAAAGGGCAGTGTGTGAAACCAGCTGCAAGTCCGAGCAGCTGGGTCAGGATGTGTAGATTTCGGGCTGTTGTTATTTCTTCGAGGAGAAAGTGAGGACTGCAGATGCTGGAGATCAGAGCTGAAAATGTGTTGACCCAGTATATGACAGGAAAAGCGCAGCAGGTCAAGCAGCATCCAAGGAGCAGGAGAATCGACGTTTCGGGCATGAGCTCTTCAGGATGCTGCCTGATCTGCTGCGCTTTCCCTGTCATATACTGGGTCAAGTATACAGGGAGAACTAGCCATTTGGATACAGAACTGGCTCAAAGGTCGAAGACAGAGGGTGGTGGTGGAGGGTTGTTTTTCAGACTGGAGGCCTGTGACCAGTGGAGAGTCACAAGCATCGGTGCTGGGTCCTCTACTTTTTGTCATTTACATAAATAATTTGGATGTGAGCATAAGAGGTACAGTTAGTAAGTTTGCAGATGACCCCAAAATTGAAGGTTGTGTGAACAACCAAGAGGGATACCTCAGATTACAACAGGATCTTGACCAGTTGGGCCAATGGGCTGAGAAGTGGCAGATGGACTTTAATTCGGATAAATGCAAGGTGCTGCATTTTGGGAAAGCAATTCTTATCAGGACTTATACACTTAATGGTAAGGTCCTAGGGAGAGTTGCTGAACAAAGAGACCTTGGAGTGCAGGTTCATACCTCCTTGAAAGTGGAGTCGCAGGTAGATAGGATAGTGAAGAAGGTGTTTGGTTTGTTTTCCTTTATTGGTCAGGGTATTGAGTAGAGGAGTTGGGAGGTCATGTTGCAGCTGTACAGGACATTGGTTAGGCCACTGTTGGAATATTGCATGCAATTCTGGTCTCCTTCCCATTGGAAAGATGTTGTGAAACTTGAAAGGGTTCAGAAAAGATTTACAAGTATGTTGGCAGGAGAAGCTGAACAGGCTGGGGCTGTTTTCCTTGGAGCGTTGGAGGTCAAGAGGTGACCTTTTCATAGAGGTTTATAAAATCATGAGGGCATGGATAAGGTAAATAGACAAAGTCTTTTCCCTGGGATGGGGGAGTCCAGAACTAGAGGGCATAGGTATAGGGTGAGAGGGAAATGATATAAAAGGGACCTAAGGGGCAATGTTTTCACATAGAAGGTGGAGCATGTGTTGAATGGGTTGCCAGAGGAAGTGACAGAGGCTTGTACAATTGCAATATTTTAAAAGGCATTTGGATGGGTATATGATTAGGAAGTGTTTGAAGGGATATGGACCAGATGCTGGCAGGTGATTGGGATGGGATATCTGGTCGGCATGGACGAGTTGGACCGAAGGGTCTGTTTGCTGTACATCTCTGACTCTATGTGCTTGAGCCTTAAAGCTTTGTAGGACTGCTTCACAAACCATAACAGAAGAATGCGAGCAGGCTGTTTCGCCCCTTAAGCCTATGCTACCATTGACAATGATGGCTAACCTGATACTGTTTATTGTCTAGTTTGGTTACATTTTACCTATTGCCCATGATTCCCTTGCTGATCAATCTATCTGTCTCTGCTTTAAATATATGCAAGGAATGTATTTAAAGAACTCAATAAGGTTTGTGAGGCACAATCTACCTTTCATACAACTGTGTTGAGTATCCCTAATCAACTTCTTCCTCCCTAGATAATTATAAATCCTATCTCTTGTAACCTTTTCCAACACTTTACACACAACCGAAGTAAGGCTCAGTGGTCTTTAATTACCAGGGTTGTCTCTCCTCCCCTTCTTGAACAAAAGGACAACATTTGCTATCCTCCAGTCTGTTGTCATTGTCCATAGGAATAGTACCAATGTAAAGATCAAAGCCAAAGACTGCAATCTCCACCCTGGCTTCCCAGGGAATCCTAGGATAATTCCCATCTGGCCAGGGTACTTACCTATTTTCAGAATTTCCAGCGCCACCTCTTTGTGAACCTCGATCCCGTCTAGTCTAGTCACATGTATCTCAGTATGCTCCTCCTCAATATTATCTTTTTCGAGTGTGAATACTGACAAAAAATATTCATTTAGCGCTTCCCCTATCTCCTCGGACTCTGCACAACTTCCCATTACTGTCCATGATTGGCCGTAATCTTTTTCTCGCCATTGTTTTATTTCTGATATGCTTATAGAAAGTTTTAGGGGTTTCCTTGATCCTACCTGCCAACGACTTCTCATGTCTTTTCCTGGCTCCTCTTAGCTCTCTCTTTAGGTCTTTCCTGGTTCACCTGTAACTCTGAAGCACCCGCGATGAGCCTTCACGTCTCATCCTAATATAGGCCGTCACCGCCGCTGCCTTGACAAGATATTCAACTTCTTTAGTAAACCATGACTCCCTCGCTTAACCACTTCCTCCCAACCTGACAGGTTCATACAAATTAAGGACACGTAAGATTAGATTACATTACATTACATTACAGTGTGGAAACAGGCCCTTCGGCCCAACAAGTCCACACCGACTCGCCGAAGCGTAATCCACCCATACCCCTACATTTACCCCTTACCTAACACTACGGGCAATTTAGCATGGCCAATTCACCTGACCTGCACATCTTTGGACTGTGGGAGGAAACCGGAGCACCCGGAGGAAACCCACGCAGACTCGGGGAGAAGGTGCAAACTCCACACAGTCAGTCGCCTGAGGCGGGAATTGAACCCGGGTCTCTGGCGCTGTGAGGCAGCAGTGCTAACCACTGTGCCACTGTGCCGCCCACATTTCACATTTCACACTTCAATTGTGCCCATCCCCTGCAGTTTCCTTCCCCATCCAGTGCATCTTAAATCTTGCCTAATCGCATCATAATTGCCTTTAGCCCACCTGTAACTCTTGCCCTGTGGTATATATCTATCCCTTTCCATCACTAAACGAAACAGAAGCGAATTGTAGTCACTATCACCAAAGTGCTCACCTCTCTCCAAGCCTAACACCTGGCCAGGTTCACTACTCCAGTACCAAATTCAGTGTGGCCTCGCCCCATGGCTTGTCTACATACTGTGTTGGGAAAACATCCTGTAAGCATTGTACAAAACTGACACATCTAAAGTACTCGATCTATAGTATTTCCTGTCAGTATTTGGAAAGTTGAAGTCCCCCATGACAACTACCCTGTTCCTCTTTCTCCTATCTAGAATTATCTTTGCTGTCCTTAAATCTACATCTCTGGAACTACTAAGAGGCCTATAGAAAACTCCCAACAGGGTGACCTCTCCTTTCCTGTTTCTAACTTCAGTCCATACTGCCTCCATAGAAGAGTCCTCAAACATCCTTCCTGCTACTGTAATCCTGTCCTTGACTAACAATGCCACACCTCCCCCTCTTTTACCATTTCCTCTCTTCTTATGGAAACTTCTAAATCCCAGAGCCGGAAACAACCATTCCTGTCCTTGCTCTATCTGTGTCTCTGAAATGGCCACAACATTGAAGTCTCAGGTACCGACCCATGTTGCAAGTTCACCCACCTTATTCTGGATACTCCTAACCTCTTCAGCCTTTACTCAAAAGACAACCCTCCATTCTAGGGATCATCCCAGTGAAGTTTCTCTGAACTGACACCAATGAAATCACTCCTTTTTCCCTTAAATAAGGGCATCAAAACTGTTGACAGTTCTCCACATGTCATCTCATCATCTTGTCCAGTTGCAGTAAGACTTCCTGACTCTTGGATGCCGATCCCCTTCAAGTAAAGGCCAACATTCCATTAACCTTCCTGATTACTTGCTGCTTCTGTCTCCTAACTTGGTTTCATGCACAAGGGCTCCCAAGTCCTTTTGTGTTGCAGGATTCTGCAGTTTTTCTCTACTTAAATAACCTGTTCTATGATTTGCCATTCCAAAATAAAGACAATTTTTACCTCTTGCACACTATTCCAATTGACCAACCTTGTGCTTGTTCAACCAGTTTATATTGCTTTGTAAACTGTTGATATCCCCCTCTCAACTTGGCTTCACACCTAGTTGTCATCTGCAAGTTAGGCCAGAGTACATTGGCTTCCTTTATCTGAGTCATTAAGATATATTGTAAAGAATTTGAGGTCCCAGCGCTGATCCTGTGGAATGCTACTGTTTATAGGTTACTAACCTGACGAAGAACCCCTTACTCCCAACTGCTGTGTGCTGCCCATGAGCTATATCTTTGCACAGCAACATATTCCTTCCTGTAATGTGGCCTTGACTTCCTCATGGGATCAGATCCCACTGCAGCATAGGGAAGAGACATTGTATGCACCCAAGGTGGTGCCAAGTGAGTATGAAGGAAGCAAGCTGCGTTGAGATATACACTGTTCAGATGTGTGATGGTTACGTGGTTGTCCCTGCTTGCCAAGTGACATGACAGTATCATTGCATTCTGCTGTGTTGGTGAGTTCCAATGCAGCATTTGAAGTGATAAACAGTAATGAGTGAATACAATGTGCTCTGTGGTAAGGTTGTGACTTTGCCAATGCTAACCTTCATGGATAAAGGCATGTGAGCAATAGCAAACCTTTTTCACTGAACCACTGCTGATATTAACTAATTTCAAATTGATAGCACCACTCCAATCCCTTCTCATTGCGAGAAGCACAGGAGGTGATTGAAAATTGGAAAGAGCTACAGCTTACTCAGCCATCTGTTTGGAGAAACTGGTCCCTGATTTTACTTGGCCTGAGGTGGTTATGGTATCTTCTGTTCCAACTCACTGCCACTGTTTGTTGTAATAATAGAACTGGCTTCCAAATCTGTGTCAGAACACCAAATTTTGGCTTGATGGTTGATGTCTGACTGACTGAATCTTCTACAGTCTGAAAGCGCAATTGTGCCAAATGAGTCTTTCAAGATTCCTTAATGGCCACTGGCAATTATAAATCTCTCTGACCCTATGAAATGTTGGTGGTGGGGGCGGTTTTGAACAATCCTGGGGTGGGTGCGTGTCATGGGTGAGAGTAAGCAAAAGAGACAAAATGTACAGGTCAGAGGAGGGAGAAAGGAAAGTTCATGTGAGGGGTGGGGCAGAGTTAAGTTGGGGACCCGTACGAAATCTATATTGGAAGATTGTCCCTGGAAGTACCCTGCTGATTTTTCTAATGGCACTGATGAAAATTGTGCTCTCAATGCAGGCACACATCAGTTCCTGATTGTGCTCAGAAGCTATTCAGTAACATGACGCAGATTCGCTGTTCATATAATTTGCACAGCCAGGGCTACACAGGATCATGCGGAGGGGCTATGTTCCAAAATACTCAGGATATAAGCGTCATTAATTCAACCCTATTATTGCTTATTTGTATGAGAAAAGAAAACTCGGCAGGTATTTTCTGCCATTCGTCTTGTACTTGAACAAACTCTTTTGTCTGACTTCCAAACTCCCCCTTGTCTTAGTATATTGCTAGCTCAATGTTTGTCTGCTGATAGTGGTAGAATACACAAAATTGGCCTCTTTCTGTCAATCTGTAATACTTGCGACATATTTTGAATGTACCAGGGTTCACAACTGGAATTCATTCTTGACCTTCGTCTCATCCTGTTTAATTTCTTAATGTTAATGAAGTTTGTGGCCTCCTGCTGCACTTGATTTTTCACCCATCTTGACGGTAAATCGTGCACTTTGCATTTAACATCTCCAAATGCAAATGATCATGTTCGTCCCACACAAGTTCTGTTAACAGGCTCTCATAATAGAAGCAGTTTTTGCACCACTCGGCTTTGTCAGTGCAGCGTTCCTCCTCTGGTCCCATTTGCTTAATGTAGAAGCAGTTGTATTTCTGAGCCAAGTATGCTTGTGATCAGACAGTACAGTGCAGCCTTTGTCCGGACTGTATGGGCAATAACCTGGTCTGGCACGCTTTGAGCCCATCTGACCCATGGGGCAAATGCTAGCTTTCTAAGCATCACTTCTGTCACTCCCAGTCCAATTCTCTTCATGCAACTGTACATTCTTCATTTACTGAATTGAGTCGTTGCTACCTGGATGACTGCCTTGGTAACTGCTTCCCAGTCATGGTCACAGAATGCACATCAATTCATAAAATTGTTATCCCATAGCTCGTGCATCTTGTAGTTGAAAACACAAGTTTATCCTGAAGTCCTTTGAACCACGTAAAGGGGACTTTGTTTTATTCCAAGTCTGCCATACAAAAATCAGTCAGCTGTACAGCTTTAACAAATGTTCTCATTTTGAGTGAATGCAGCCACGGGCACACAATGCTGCCCCCCCCACCACCACCACCTGAAAATGCTCACCTGCAGCAAAGTTTCTTCATCCCAAGAACAATTACAGTACATCTTGTCTGAGCTAAGAACCCTGCGGCTTAGTTGTGTGGTGAGAAGAACTAGCCTGGGTTGCAGTTTTTCAGTGCCATTGTGGCAGTGTAACGGCTTGCTTGCTGCTGTTTTTTCCTTAGTTTTTGCAGCCAGCCTGAACCTGTAACAACAGTAATCGGTCTACTACATGCATGTTTGATTCAGTTGACAGTTTTTTTTTCTTAATAAAACTGCTGCCGTCTCTCGAGCATTGCCTTAAGAGACGTGTTCTGTTTAATCAGTCTATGGTAGTGCTTGTTGTCCAGTGCTTAATGTTGAATGTAGTACGTGACAAAAACATATGTCCAAAATTTGCAGTTTTGCTTTTACTGTTTGAACCACAAATTGTGAGGTCAGCCCAAGTGTCTGCCTGTCAGTGCCGAAGTTGTCGACTGCCTCATTAAAGCACCATTTCAAGTTTGTGAGGCAGTTCGATGGTTGATGCTTGCAGTAACTGTGTCTAAGCTTTTTGTTTTTGTAAATGCTTCTCTAGGTTCACTAAAGTTCCCCTCTGGCTGACGCATACTCCCTCCACCTGTGTTTGGAGCTAGAGCGCAACTCTGTACGTATCAGTCTCTTGGACAATGTTTAGGTGTTTTGTGAAAGTTGATGAGGGGAATGACAGGTTGGCTTTGGAGAGTCCATTTGAGCTTGTACAGTATGGAAGTATTTCTGGGGTTTAACATGTTTGCACTTTGATGTAATAGGTTTGGTAAACCTGCCTTGTGTTTTCTTGAGATTTTAAGATTGTCGGATGATTGCAATCCTATTGCACGTGGTCAAGGCATTGAGTGGGCTCATGAGGTCATACGTTTGCAAGTCCATCTGCAAGTTCCTATCCATATTTGTACAGTCCAAGTCGAATGAAGCTTTTTGAAGACTGAGCAGTGAATGCTTACTTGGTAAGGTATGTTAAGGAGCAGCACACTTGAATTTGAAGAACAGTTGATTAAACAAACGTGGTTGCAGGAGCTGAAAGGCTCACTATTGTCACAGCTGAGGCCTATCCCACATGTATACACAAGTGAATTCCGAACAGAAAACACAAACATGATCAGGATTGGAAATCTTGGCATAGTGCTGCTTTTTTTGGATGTAGTAACACTTCTGAAGGTATTAATAGAAGCTGAAATGGTTCCACCTGTAATTACTGATCTCTCAGCCTGGGTGGAGAGCAAGAGTTTGTTTCTGCTTTTGTGAGCAGGTGCATCAGCTCCCTGACTCTGAACAGTAATCTCTGAAATATAGTTCTAGTTATTGCTGTCACATAACAGTTGTTATTGAGTAGTGCATCTCCTGTCGGTCGTCCACAGTTGGATGTGGTCAAGCAGTCATCATTCGCTCGAGTGACATGAGGCTTGAGGGCAGCAAACCCCTTTAGGTCTAAGTCTGCATTGATGGCAGGAACTGGGAAATGACTAGTGTATATCGGGGAAACAGCACAAGTTTCACTGGTTTGCTTCATCGAGGAATATTGATGTTGCAATTTCCAGTTGGACTCTTTGTGAAACAGAGAGCCTCAACTTGGGGATTTATTCCGTACTGGTAAGAGATGGATGGGATGCTGTGCTGAGATGCACCTCAGTGGGACCTTCCATCTCCTGATTTTTGGTACCTGATAGATAGTTGCTGATATTTAACTTAAGATAAAGAAATGGTAATGCACTGAAAAAAAGCTTGACCTTCAGTGGTGCCTTGTGTAGGAGGGAAGTGGATGGTTTCGAAGATTTCGGACTTGAGAGTCTAAACTCCTCAAGATATTGGCGGATCCATGGACACCTTTCGACTAAGTTGTGACAGTCAGTGCCTGGAATGCAAACAGGAGTCTGGGCAGAACCCACCCTCCACCATAGGTCACTTGTTGCTCCTTCAACTTTTCATAAAGATAACTGGCATAAAGTTGGTTCTTTTTTGTATTAGTGAATTAATTTATATAATCCACCAACCATTACATGGGGAATGCTTAATGTGCTGATGAAAATGAAACAAGAGCCACCTTGTTAAAGATGTCAGTATTCCGAAAGGAGTGGTTTGCTCTGGTGAACCGGAATTAATGTGTGGGATCACTTCAAGACTTTTGCTTTTCTGACAGATTTTGCTTCGGGCATTGCTTCATGTTGCTTTTCATCAGAACATTGCATTTACTTCTTGAAGTTTGGACCGATGCGTGCAACAGAAGCAATAATCAATGTGAACAGCTGAATATCAAATTGCTTTCCTCTCTCCTTGTTACTGTCATGTGAACTCTGGTACTTCCTGCCTGTTCCTAAAGCAGTTGATCTGGGTGCGTGGCTGAGTACGAATACAATTGGACATAGAAGAAATTAATATCAATCTTTGTCTTTTGTTAATATATCAGGGCATCTACAAAACCATGGTTCTGCCATTGGAAAGGAACAATTTTTGTCTCCAGAAATAATTACACAGAAGTACAAAATCCCAAGCTGTGAGTCATGTTAAAAACAGAATCACCTTTCAGGCTTGTATCTAATGAAAGGGTTTTGTTTATGTGAAGAGTAATACAAGTGCATTGCAGGCTGAGAGCTTGCTTCAGATTGTGTTGATAGACAAGAATCGCATGTACAGGAGTGAATGAAGAGTTGAGGTTGGAGGAAGGACACAAAGAGCAAAAACATGCTAGGCGTAGTAAGCAGGTTAGACAGCATTCGTGTCAAATTTGGGAACGATCATGAATTTGAGAAGTGAAGTCAGTCCTGTCTTCAGCAATAGATTGACTAAAAAACTATATTCAAGCTGTTTTCTTGCTGATTCGTGATTGCCTAAGGATGTCTCTCTCTCTTCCTTTCTTCTCATCCGTTTTTCAAGTCACGACCGGTAGTGTGGCTGTTAGCCATGTTGATATCTGTTTCATATTTTCAATCCAGGGAACACCATACTATTTGCATACCTGCACCACTTGTTTTATGAGAAATACCGGTTTGGCTAGCGCCATGAATATTGAAGCAATGAAGCCTTATTTTGCATTGCCTTAATGTCACTTTTCTTTTGTTCTAAGTCATACTGACGTGAGTGAGTTGGTCTCGTGGTAAGATGGATTTGCATTATTTCTATGCACGCACCAACATTTCTCAGAAGAACCAAAATTGCTGGGTCATGGATTTTAATGAGCAGCTGCAGAAATGAGGTTTCGATGGTGGGAGCAGTTGCAGTTTAGTTCCTGATTTTACCCTGTTTGCCAGTTTGGTGTTCCACCTGGGGAAGTGGACTGAGTGATGGCAGGTTGTTGCTGCTGCTGTTGAAGTCCACCCTGGAAGTCCACATGTTCTCATCCTGCACACAGCCATTTAATAAGAGACCCAGATGCAAAACTGAACAAATGCATCACTGAGGCACCAGTTCACTCTGTTTAGCTGTGTATCATGACCATCCCTTCCGCCAGCACCCAGTTAGATAAACTTGTGACGTTCAAGTTTGGACTTGGTAATCCTCGCAACGTAAAAGGTGGATGTGAACACTGCCCATCGATTATTTCTTTGTTCTGCTGTTTGCCGCTTAGCTAATACCATTAATGGCTTCCTTAATGGCCATGAATTAGGCTTGCAAGAGTGCATGTAACATTACATTATAAAAATCTTGGTGCAGCTGATCCACTTGGGCCTACTTGAGTGCACATGAGGCACAGTAAAGCTGTTCTGTGTTTAAACTCTCCCAGGATATGTGCAATGAAACTAGTCGAGAGTCAATTTTCTAAGTGTACTATTTAACTGTGTGTTTTGTCTGAGAGCAAAGCTCCTTGAATATAGCTGTGACATAAAATACCTTCACATTTTTCTGTAGCGCTCAGTCAGTTCTCAGCTTTGGGTTATTATTATTGGGCATTTGGATAAGTTTTAGGTTTCTGCCGATAATCTGTGTTGAAGATGTTTGAGCTCATTTTATTGTAACTTGGTAAGTGGGACTGTTTGTAACTCATGATCTGGTCTAAAGTTTGATGTGAACTATAACTGAGCTTCTTTGTTGTTCCATTCAAGGGCTATTGACCACACAGGAGTCAAGTTAGTGTAATCTGAGACTTGGAAATGACAGAGTGCAATCCCATGGTCTCGATTACAACTAAGTGAATACCTGATTGCTCATAGTTGTAACCTATCTTTGCTTTTTGCCGAATCCTTGTCCTTGTTTAATTGCTGCTGCAATTGGATTTTGGGTGGTGTCATCGGATCCTACTTAGGGCTATTCATTAATTTAGCCTCTGACAGCAGCCAGAGTTTATAGGAAGGGAACAGGGGAAAGGAGTACAATGAGGTCAAAGCAGGAAGCAGAGAGCTGACTGTGTGTGGGTGTTTATTTCCAACTAGGAACATTTGCAGATGTAAAGGGGTGGAACCGTTGGAAAACACTGCCTACTTTATGTCCTGTCCCTATCCCTTGAGACAGGCTGAGCAATGGTTTAATCACCAGCAGCAAGAGGTAATTATATAGCACATGTCAAGATGCTTCATAGGTAAAGGAATAAATGAAATGTGACTTAATCAGAATGCTGATGGGGGTAGTGGAGGGGGGAAAATTTTCATGAAAGTGAGGTGGGGGGAGGCAACAGAAGAACATGAGAGGGAGATGTTGAGGAAAAATGCAAGCTGTGATCTCTTTGAAGGCCCGGCTGTCACAGATGCAAAGAAGATGCCTGAGGGATTAGAATCGGTGGTGTAACCTTGTGTCCGTAGTTTAACTGGACAAAGGTCAGGTTCCATTGTGACCCCTGCCCCTGTTGGTTCGTTTTTATGTTGATGCTGGATTGTAATGGTCTGGATTGTAATTGTTATTTAATACTTCACTGCCTCCCAGCTGTCAGAGGTAATGAGGATAGGTGATACTTACGGATATCTGGAACACTGCAAGATTGTCAGTAGCTTCAAGAATCTGGCAAAAATTGTTCAAGAAATGTTCAATACTAGTGCTTTTGTCTTTTTGAACTTGAATCATTGCACACTCTAAACACAGAACAAAAGATGCATCGTTAGAGACAGCTGAAACGAGATGTTTCTGAAGTCGTAAAATGCTATCTTGTGTTTTTTCAGTGATTAAATCTAGTGTCATAATCTTTGGCTAAGGCCTCCCCCCGCCCCCAATGCTCTTGGCTGTAGATGCTGCAGTCCCTGATATGATGGTGACGCAAGTTGAGTCCGTTGGGACACTTGGTATTGAGGGATTACCGTAGCCAGCTGCTGACGATACTTGGAGCTGAGACTGATTTAGATAATCAGAAGATGCAACTGAGAAGCTAGCCAGTGAATCCACTGAGTCTGCCAACACTCAGGATACTCATTTTAACCCACTCCTCCATCCTTCAACTGCTAACTGCAGGTTTAACAGGCTGTTCACTCTTGTTATGTGATTAGCCCACTGTTTGAAATCAGTTTGAGTTTTTTTTGTTGAAACTACTCCGAGTATTTGGGCCACTGATTGTGGCAGTATACGTTACTTCTGAAAAGCACTAAATTGCTTTTGTCTTGCCAAGATTTGTCTGGCTTTTCCCACAAGTGGGAAGATGCTTTAGAACCCAGCTGTCTCAGAAGCCATACAATTCTTGGCATTGGCACTTTAATGGCCAACACCTTGGCACTCATGGCATTGCATCTTCCTGATTTCCATTCAAGATTTCCACTCAACCAACACTCCTCCTCCTGTCAAGTAGTCAGTTATCTCAATTATGTAGACATCAAAAAGTTACTGAATGTTCATATCCTGTCGGACCATGCTTCTGTCCAAAGTCCACATGCCCACTTTTTTTGGGGCTGCAAGCAGTGTATTTTAATATGTTTAATGGGGTGCTCGTCATGTGCACTCCATGTTACTTGGGTGTTCCTGGATACACCGTTCTGGGTTTGCAATTGAGTGACTTGTTCCTTTCCTCCTCCCAAGTTTTGGCATATTTCCCAAAGAAATATGTAAAGGGATGAAGGAGGGTTGCAGGCATTTGGGTGCAAACATGTTTAGCTGAGATGCAACATTTACATATGGTGGTGATTTGAAGTGGACATCAGAGCAGATGACCAAAAAACTTAGCCAAAAGTAATATATTTAGTGGAGAGCCTTAAAAGAGGGAGAGGTGGAAAGGTCCAGTGAGGAAGATCTAGAGCTGAGGACTGATAAGTTAAGGGCACTGCCTCTAAAAGCTATGATGAAAATGCAGAAATAGAAAATAACTTCAATATTCGAGGTTTGCAGAATTTTTGACGGGCATTGGTGAGAATGTAGGGGATTGGAGTGAAACCACAGACAGATTTCAGCAGGCCGAATCCTTAAAATGAGCTGTTAATCCAATCTGGAGTTAATGGCTCGCAGAATCTGATCGTGCTGACATACTATTTGCCAATCTGAGCTCCAAATTCCTTTAAATAGGGCATTATATCATCTGCATTCAATTGCATTAAATATAAGAGGAGTCAAGTTTTGCCATGAAAGTTGTCTCAAACCACCGGTTAACATGTGAACAGCACTGTTTACACTAGTTATGATAACAAATAATCCTGAGAAGTGTTGTCATATTGTGACTGCTCCCCATCCTCATATCCTTGGTGAGGAGTGTATATTAGCTAGTCTTGGAGTTGCTGATTCCTCCTGGCAAATGCCTTTCTTGAATGCTCCCTGACACATTGGGCCATGCTTTCTTCTCCCTGACAGGAGATATCCATAAACACTGCCTGTAAACTGGTGAATGTTGTAATTTGGGTGAGAATCCAGAGAGTGGGCAGCTGCTGATCAAGAGTTTTGCTATTTGGTTTGGAAAAAAAGACCTGAAGGTTGGCAATCACTCCAGTTAACAATAAACAGGAGAGAGAATTTTGAATGTAGCAGTTCGAACGACACTTCCTGTCATACAAACATTTCGCATAACATCCTCAAAAAAACGACTACTTGGATCTCAGCTGGAGTATTGTGTTCAAATTTGTGAACTGCACTTGAGGAAGGATGTCAAGGGTGTGCAAGTGATCTACAGGAAGGGTACCAGTGATTAAGGATGCAACAAACATGAAGCGAAGCTGGGAAACTTCTCCTTCTAAACAAAAGACACCAACAGCCTTGAGGAAAGGTCTTTCTTTGTCACCTAACAAAATCTTGCCACACAGCAAGGTTGGCAATGAGTGGACACAGCATTGATGACAAAGAAAAGATGAGATTAATTCTTTTCCTGCTAAATGATTACTACTTGAAAGCTGGTGGTAGATTGACTGACTGTAATAAATATAATTTTTGAGCAAATTGTCATTGTACTCGGTCAAGTGTGAATCACTTGGGGGTGAATGGTCACAATCTGTGCAATATGATTTGAGCAGATTAATCATCCATGTGAAAACATTTTGCAGAACCAGTGCCACTTTTGAGACATGGTCTCATTGTTTTGTAGTAGTTTCAGCTGTTCGTGTACACAAAGTAGGAGTCGGCTCAGTTCCAATTCATTCTGTTAAACATTTTAGAGTGCCGGTGTAAACAGGAAGGGAAGGGTAACAATATAAGGCTAGGGGTTTCAGAATTAGTGTGAATGTTATTTTCTGATTTCATAGCTAACACACCTAAGTTTGGTCTGCAGTCTGAGTCCATCTCTGGAATGCATGTGCCCTTCATGTGCAGTTTCACTGCAGCTTTGATGTGGCAAAATGGGACATGACCCTCAGACATGATCCATTGTTAGATTCTTGTCCTTGCGTGTAGTATCAGCTTTCATAAGACCATGTATGAACATGATGCCGGTGAGGTTTGCAGAGACCCAAACCAATGCTTGTTGAACACTGGGTTCAAATTCCTGCCACGGCACTGAGTGGATTTGGAATTGAAGTGGTATGGAATTGAGAGGCATGAAGCAATGGTGACTGAAACTGCTCATTTTGATGTTGGAAAGTCTGATGAGGTTCATGAATGCCCTTCACTGAGTGCTTCAAGTTAACTATGGGCAAGTAAATTTTCTGATTTCTACCACGTAGCATTCTCCCTCAGCTGATGAATCGGTACTACATGTTGAACAAGACTTAAGCAGGGAGAGTGCTAAGGGCACAAAGTAGTTTGGATAGGGGGGTTCCGTGTCCAGCAGCAGCACTATGGATTGAGCCAGTCAGGTCCGAAAGGTCATACCTACTTAGTTGGGTCTGCTACAAGTGATGAGGGAACCACTGAGAAATAGGCTGATCCTCTGTCTGTCTCATAGCAATCTGCTTGGTAAAGTTGCACCTGTCCATGACAGTATTGGTAAGAGTGACGACTGCACAGTCATTGCAGAGAGCAAGCCTTGCCTTCACAATAAGAATACTTAACATTGCATGGCACTAACACTGTGCTAAATGGGACAGACTTTGAGCAGATCTCGCAACTCTAGATTGGGCATTCAAGAGATGCTGTAAGCCATCAACAGAAGAATTGCACTCCAACACAATCTGCAACCTCATGGCACGTGCATGCACACACACACCCCCCACCCCAATCCAGTTAGGTGACGGGAATCAACTCTTGTTTGCAAGCAGCATGCAAGGAGCAGCTGGAGGTGTAATTTTTAAAAAATGTGTGAATCTCGTGTTGCTACCAAACAGGACTAATTCAAGGTCAAAAAGCATAAGTAGCAAGTGATAGAACTTAGTGAACCTACAGCAAACAGATCAGATTTAAGCTCTGGACTTGTCCCATGTATAGTTATGAATGTTGAACAACTGAACAAGCCATTTGGTGGCTTCAAACGTAGACCCATCATTAATGGAAGCATCCAACACATGATGTTGACGAAATCCACGCTATCTTCAGCCAGAAGTGCCAAGTGGATGACCCATCTTGCTTCCTCTGCCCAGCATCATGGATACAGGGATAGACCATGTGATAAAGAACACATGGTAGCGAGAAGCTCTGGATACTGCCAAGGCTACGGACACTGACAAGCTTGTGATAATAGTACTGAAGACTTGTAGTTCACAAGGTAATGCCCACCTAGGCAAGTTAAGCTAATAGCTAGAACGCTGGCATCTACCTGACTGTATGAAGAATTTCCCTTGATGTTCTGCACACTAATGGCAGTACACAACCAAATGGGCAAATTACTTCTCCATCAGTCGATTCTCCAATCATACGTCAAGTGGTGGGAAGTGGCATGAACAGTGCTATGAAACAATAGTTGCTTAGCAATAAACTGCTCATGGTCCAATTTGTGTTCTGCCAGGATGACTCAGCTACTGATCTGATGACAGCCTGGCTTCAAATATGGACAAAAGAGCTGAATTCCAGAAGTGAGGGAAGAGTAAGAGCCTTGACATGAAGGGCTGTGTTTCACCATAGATTGCAGCAAGGTATCCCAGCAGAAATGAACAGGGAGGAGTTGAGTAAAAACTTCAGCTGGTTTGAATCATTGACACAGGCAAAGATGGTTGTGCTCTTTGGAAGTCTAGCATCTCACCTCCAGGACTTTACTTGACTTTAGGAGTTCCTTAGGATAGTGTCTGAAGCCCAACCATCTTAAGTTTCATCAGTGACTGACATTCTACCATTTAAGGTCTGAAGTGGGTACGTTCAACAATAATTGCATGATTTCCCTGGAGCGTTGGAGGTTGAGGGGTGACCTTAGAGGTTTATAAAATCATGAGGGGCATGGATAGGATTAATAAACAAAATCTTTTCCCTGGGCTCGGGGAGTCCAGAGCACGCAGGCATAGGTTTAGGATGAGAGGGGAAAGATATAAAAGGGACCTAAGGGGCAACGTTTTCACGCAGAGGTTGGTGCATGTATGGAGTGAGCTGCCAGAGGAAGTGGTGGAGGCGAGTACAATTGCAACATTTAAAAGGCATCTGGATGGGTACATGAATAGGAAGGGTTTGGAGGGATATGGGCCAGGCTCTGGCAAGTGGGACGAGATCGGGTTGGGATATCTAGTTAGCATGGATGAGTTGGACCGAAGGGTCTGTTTCCGCACTGTACATCTCAATGACACTCAAACTCGGATACTGAAGCAGTTGTGTTGAAATGCAGCAACAATTATGTAATATTCAGGCTTGAGCTGACCAGTGGCAAGTAACATGTCTGCTGCACAAATGCCATGCTGTGACCATCACCAATTAGAGAAGTGAACTATCACCTCGTGACACTGAATGGTATCACCACCACTGAATTCTCTACACACGTCTTAAGAGTTACCATTGACCAGAAAGTCAACTGGACTCGAGACAGTGGCTGAAAGAATAAGTTAGGCTATGAATCGTGCAGCAGGTAACTTGGCTCCTGACTGCCATAGCCTATCCTTGATTTACAATGCTTAAATCGAAGGGTGATGAGATACTGCCCACTTGTCCAGATGGGTCAGGCTTGACACCATCTGGGGCAAGGCAGCCTCTTGCTCCTCTGCCACTCATTACCTATTAGTACTATCTACAAGATGCACTGCAGAACATTGTTTTTACCTAGATCTTTGGCAATGACTGCAGATGCTGGAAACCAGATTCTGGATTAGTGGTGCGAGAAGAGCACAGCAGTTCAGGCAGCTTCCGAGGAGCAGTAAAATCGACATTTCGGGCAAAAGCCCTTCATCAGGAATAAAGGCAGAGAGCCTGAAGCGTGGAGAGATAAGCTAGAGGAGGGTGGGGGTGGGGGGAAAGTAGCATAGAGTACAATAGTTGAGTGGGGGAGGGGATGAAGGTGATAGGTCAGGGAGGAGAGGTTGAGTGGATATGTGGAAAAGAAAATAGGTAGGCAGGACAAGTCATGGGGTCAGTGCTGCACATTGATGCCCTGGGGTTGAGTCCGTGTGGGCACATTGATGCCCTGGGGTTGAGTCCGTTTGTAGAGAGCCCCTTCCAAACCGACGGCCACTTCTATCCACAAGGAGTAGGGCAGTAGATAAATTGCTATGTCCCTAACCTGCAATTTACTCTTCCATGCTAATTGCAATCCTGACTTGAAACTTGTGGGTAAGTCACTCAGTTGCATTAAATTTTGCCTATTAAAACATTTCAGACAAAGTAGTGAAATGATAATTAACACTTGAGTTGCTACATGCAATAACTAACAGACCCTTTCAAGTGAGCAAGTATAAGCCTGCAACCCAACTTGGCTATTACCAGATTTGGTGAAATCTGGCCAGATCTTAAACCATCCAAGTTTTGTCTCAAGATGTTTACAGGGTTTGGGCCTTCTCCAGTGTTTGTTCTTGTGAAGTTCTGCTGTTGAGTTGCTCTGGTGTTTAATTCTGAGTTGTTAATTCTTGGATTTGAAGTCATTTTATATTGTTTCTTCGCTTGAGAGTCCTTTAGTTGGAGATGATGAAGGTCTGCAGTTGGCTTCCTGATCAAAAACTATCTGTTTTCAGTTAGATTTGGCCTTGAGAGAGAGAGAGAGAGTTAGAAGACACAACATTACAGTGATAACTCCTTAAATTGTTCTGCACAGTCATCAGTTGTCCTTGTGGCAATAGAGCATTCAACAGATCAGGCCCAAGTGTCAAAGTTGCTTTCTTCATGTAGTCTCAGCAAGACGTGGCTAACTGCTAGAGTTTGTGTAACAGGCTGTCTCAATTTCTTGTTTATTTGAGCTGGACTTAGTGCTGTGTGTAATGATGTTTTTGATTTTAGTCCATGAAGAGTCAGTACATTTCTGAAGTCTGTAATATGACAAAATAATTAATCGTTGCTTCTGTGTCACACGTCTAAACTTTGTCATTTCCTTTCTGAGGGCACGATGGATTTAGTTGTGAAAGGCTGCTGCGGATGGGCAATAAATCCTGGCCAGAGTGACAGCATGTTAGGGGAATCTACCATCTTGACCTTGTCTGTCCTTTTATCTGAATCCACACCCACTGCAAGATGATTTAATCAAATGTATATGCACGCCTGTTACAGTGACTTGAATTTGAGGGTGCTTAACAATGGCTGTACTTGGATACCTTGCAAGTGACACAAGATTGCGTTAGAGACTGGAGGCAAGCATGAGCTATAAACCCTGCCTGGCACTATTGTTGGACAGCTGACATTCTGATTTTGAAATTGTTTTCTTGTTGTATCACAATACACGTGTTTAGAAGTGTCATTGAAATGAAGATGCTCCTGTTGTATCTTAAGCTCATGTGCTGCCTCTCTGATCTACTGGTTATGATCTAATCACTTTGCACAGTGCTGTACGATGTGATATCCTTCTGCCTTATCCAGAAGATATCGAATCCTGCTGCAATCTGAGTTTGGCGTATATGCCAATGACTTGAAGACACAAGGTCATTGTGTACCTGCTTGAGTGGTGTATCCGCTGAGCCGGATGGTCTTCCCTAGACATGCATGGGATCAAATGGGGCTAGCAGCCTGGTGGGGGCAAGTCTATTTTCTGCACTCCTCATGCACAGTTCTGCACCTATTGCCACACAAACTTGTAAAAAGCTTATTTCATGGGCTTTGGGAAATCGCATACATGGTACAGGATACAGCAGCATAGTTATCTCCACAAAAAGTGTTTTCAGCCGAGAGAATCCAATCCCTACAGTGCAGCAAGAGGCCGTTCAGCCCTTAGGGTCTGCTTCAGTGCACCAAAGGGCATCCTATCTAGACCTATCCTGATAACCCTGCCTGATATTAGGGCATATCTACCTAACATTCACCTATTTGGATTGTTGGGCAAAATTGGAGCACCTGAAGGAAACCCACGCAGACACTGGGAGACTGTATAAACTCCACACAGACAGTGGCTCAAGACCAAAATCAAACCTGGTGCTGAGGCAGCACTGCTAACTAATGGGCCAGTGTGCTGTCCAGAGGTCTACAAGTGTAGAAACGTACTTTGCGATTGTGACGTATATGAAGCTAGTTGAAATCCTGTATTTTACCACAAACAAACACTCTGACATGTTTCCGGAAGGATGGAATTTTTAAGACATTGGATCTAGAGCCTCTGAAGCAAGAGCTAAAATTAACAAGGCTGACAAAAAGTCTGGACAAGGTTAAGCTTGAGAGCGTGAATGAGGTTACCAAGTTAGGTGGAGGGAAGTATGTCTGTACTTGGTGGAACAAAAAATCTGTTTTATTGTGCTAAATCGATTAATCCATTTTCCACTCCTTGAGGGTGGTTCAAATTTGGAACTTGCAAATGCAACAAATGAACCCTTCTGCATTTCAGATGTATAGAAAAGAGGAAGGTACCCAATGAAAAGCAAACAGGAAAGGTGGCAGTTGTAATTGGTCGCAAGAAACTCTGCTAATGTAACAAGTGCTGGCAGAGACTATTTGGGCTGAGTATCCTGCCTCTGGGCTGTACAGTATAGTGCATGTACCATGAGTTTTGCTGAAATGTTGTTTTTTACAGTTTGTACTTGAAATTTGCCCACTGTCCTTTTTTTTTAAAAAAAAGTCTCGCAGAGAAATTTCATGCTCCCCATCACAGGGTTGACATCATGTAAGTGGGAACAGACAATGAGCTAACCTGCTCACATTACGACATGGCAGCAAGGGATTAGCCCATGATCTAATTTGCCTGCATGATGTGTTTGCACTGCGGGAGATGATTCTCCTCTGAGAATTTGCTATTGTAACGTAAATGACATGCGATTTAATGATTGCACTGATCTCACTGCTCAATATTCATTTGCTTATATACAAGGGTTCAGCTGGGACTTCTGATGTCTGAAGTTGCGATTGGACCTTTATGATGACTATGTCTGCATGTTAACTGATTTAATCATCTGAATAATTGAAACATGAGGGTTTTACTGAGCTGTGTACCAACTGCATCAGTTTTGAACTGTGCACAGGACAACTGGTTTAAGTTTTTGTGCTGAGCCCATTTTGGAAAAATTGAAGTAGTGGTAAGTGTCCATATTTGAATGAGAGCGTAGTCTTGGTTGCATGACTCATGAGCCCAGTGGTTGAGTCATTTTGCATTAGTCATGCCCACGGTTTGCATTAGAAAGCTGGCCACATAGTGAGGCTGCTGAAAACTTAAACAAGACTTATCGTCACTAAGTCATGTCTTTCTCATGAATTCTGGCAGCTTTTATGGAGAGCAACACAGCTGTCGAGTATTTACAGAAATTTGCTCTGCAATTAACTTTGGGTCAATGACATATTGAGATTGTTTTTGGATCTCTAATCTTACATGGAATGCATTCTAGCTAATTGTTTCTGACTTTTGACTGCAACATGAGAATTTGGGTATGTTTATAGCTTTGACCAGCTTGCATTACTAATGTTAGATTTTTGTGTGATTACTACCTAACCTGAACTATTTCAGTTGGTCTTGGTGAGTTGATGAACTTAATGATAAGCACTCTGTCCAGAAGTTCCTAGACCAAGTTGATTGTCTCCACTGTTGGTCAGAAGCTGATTCTATGCTTAGTCACATTTGTTTTTAAGAGGCAGAATTGATTTGTAAGCATCTCACTAGGACTGAGGGGCCTCCCATGAAAGAGTGTCAAAAAGTTTCGGTTATTCTAAGCTTTTCTCTATGACTGAATGGAGGTAAATAACTGGAAAATTGTAAGGTTTGCCCCATTTATCCTTTAAAAACCAAATAAGTTCTGATTTATCAAGCTTGAGTGGTTCAGTGCATTGTTCCCTTGCCTCTGAACCAGAAGATGGCATGAAATCCAACTCTAAAATGTGCTGGCTGTGAAAGATCTCTCCCCCCGCCCCCCAATGCAGCTTATGTCTGTCCCTAGCCTGGAAAGGTTGGGAGCAAGTGGAAGGCCTTTCAGTTGTCTGAAGTGCCAACTGAATTTGGTGTTGCATAATGGCCCCACGCAAGGTGGGTAAAGCGAAGGCACTGTTTGCATTTGAAAGACTGATGGAAACAGGATCACAAAATTGACAAGGCAATTACAATATCTAACTTTGGTAAGCAAGATGGCACCCACTTTCAATTGGCTAGCTCTAAAGTAATGGCGCAGACAAGTTGGGCCATATAACTGCCTCTGCTCTTTTGGTATTGTTTGAAATCTTTGTGTTGACAAGGACAGAAAATGTCTGATGCTCTGCAAAGTGATGCTTGTCTGCAAGGTTATCTTGTATTACTCCATGCTGTTGTGCCATTGTGGAATGGTATGGAGTCTGTCAGCTCCTGGCAGGCATTGCGCAGCTTACATAGCCTTCAGGGTCTGCTTGTTGTCTGAAACTCATATGCTGTTCAAAACTTTGTTGCAGTACTGACCAAGTTAACACTTGTTTGCAGCTTGCCCCACCTCCCAAGACCAAGACGTCACAACACAGTGTGGAAGGATGGAAGATATGGCTAGTCATGGCTGTTATTTGCTCATCCTGAGCATCGTGATTGGGACATTGCTTCAGTCAACACAGTCAGTTGGCTGGAATACAGTGCCACGCAAAACTGTGCGACACAGTGGTAAGTAGTCAAATCATTTGTCCTGCATCTTTTTCCTTTCAGCCCTGCGTGATGTGAGTGGTTCTGGTAGTTTTGAAGTGGAGTTCCCCATCTTGAGTTTGACTCCACTGAATTTGGATCGTGCCAGGGAACCACATAACCTGAAGTCCTGAATGATGTAACACATGACCATGGTTACAAGGTACAAGGGAGATGATCAAAATTGAGAAGTATGAAAGTATTATGCTGAAAACCTGCTTTTACATGTGTGTCACCTTGGATACACCACCTTGTTTTCAAGATCAATCAGTTCCACAGGGGTATGTTTTCGCAGCTCATTGATTGGAGGAGGGCTGACTTGGTTTGAGTGTTTATTCGGCATAGTCGCTTATACATGCGAGTAAAAGACAGGACACAAATCTTAAAAACATGAGACACTGATCCTGCAGAGGTTCAGTTCTCTGCCTTGCTGACAGAATTTGGTGCTTTGATTTAAGTTTTCTCTGCATGTAGGGCACAAAATAACCTTTGGCACAAAAGCCATTATTGGAGTTTATCAAATCTTGCTGGGAGGAATAGAGGTATGAGTTTGCTGTTGGAGAAAATTCTAAGCTTGGTGTTCTTAATCATCCTTATCCATGCGACAACTGTGAACTTGGTGCATTTTGTCATTAGAAACATTTTCTGTCATGTTTGGCTGCTGCAGGACTGATGCTACTCCAGCCTCTGTGAGTGAGTTGTTGGCTAACAATGTGAAAAGACACCAATTTATAGAGTGTAATTCTAAGGCAATCACCAGATCCCCAGTGGACCATACTTGGTAGCCATAAACTTGCTTCTCTAACTATATCTAAATCAGGAACTGTGGCAATCACTGCTTTTGAGAAACAAAAGTGCTTTTCCCAAACAGCAGACTGAATATTAACAGTGCTGTGAATCCGTGAAAGATGATGTGTTTGCACACTATTTTGCTTTGGGTTTGTTTTTTCCCTGCTTGTGGAGTGCTTTGCTTCTCTTTGGACGAAAGCTCACCCAATTGTGTTACACATGAAATGTTTTGATTCTCCCACTCAAAAATGCAAATGTAAAATTGACACCAAGCTATTTCTGAATGGAGTTTTGTTTCCTTTTAAGCTTTTGGGCTCACTGCCCGTGTGGGGGGGGGGGAAAAACACAAGCTACTGTAATGTGTGGATTATGTTAACCAGCTGATTTGAGTCAGTGCTTTTGAATTTTGCAACAGGTAATGGAGGGTACCATGAAATTCAGGTGAATCATCAGCATGGTCTCTCTTCACTATCAGCTGACTTGCTGTCAGTTCAGCAAGCATTGCCGCTGAACTGATTGGATATGACTCATCGTCCCATTGTACTAGATATGAGCATCTCCACTTCATTCTAACCCAGCCCAAGTTGCTCCCATTATGCCTTGAAAATCTTCAACCTTGAAGATGTTCTGTGACTTCGCATCCACGACTTTGTGTGGTACAGGTTCAGGGTCAGACATTTCATCTTGTCCCTAAAGTAGCACAAGTGGAAATTGTGTACACCCAAATGAGTTAATGGAGGTTGGAAGAAAGAACACCATAACGGATTGAGATGAATGGCTCAGAATTTGGTTTGGGTCAGGATATAGTTTATAAGCTTACGTGACATGTAACAGTAGGAACAAGGGAAAAGAATGTGCGTTTGCACTCCAGATATAGCGAGAAGGTCTTTATTTTTAAAGTGAAGATCACACCCTGGCCACCAGCAACCAGCCCATCCTCGGTGACCATAATGTTTTGTAGTTGAGTGCAGATGCCTATTTGTGATTTACAAATTATAGGGAATCTCTGCCCATATTGGCTGAAACATCTACAATTATGAGTAAAGAATATAATTTCCTGTAAACTGAAATAGTATCATGATTTACACTATGGTTGTCTTAGAGGGGCAAGCATTTGGCCTTAATTCATTTTGGCCAACTCAAGTTGGGATTTGTCTATTTTAGTTTTTAGATTTGGTGAGTAACCTTTTAAGTTGGGTTTCGTGATGCTTAGTCTTTCATACAGGATAAGTTGATGTTTTCTGTAATCTATAATTTCAAAGCCCTGTTGGAGTGCTTGGAGTTTGGTTGCACTGTAGAAGTTGGAAAATCTTTGCTAAGAAACATTGCCTTCTTTTAATCCTTTCAGCAAAGGATACAGCACAGAAAGTAGTTGTTCTATTGGAGCCATTTGGGGGAGCACAAGCCTACTTTTAATGTTGTATTGTCTGGAAACCCCACTCATTGCCAGTCAATTTCTTGTTAAATCTTAAGCATCAGTCCTCAAGTTCAGTACATGAGCCATGATCTTAGCATTGGATGGGGCTTGAGGTTGTTGAAGAGTTTCCTGTTGATGTGACTGGAAAGTTGTTGTTTAAAATGCAGAAGAGGACAAGATTATCCACTTAAAAAGACTTCTCCCCAGTAACATTGAAATGTGTTGCTATTATGAAGTCAACTGGGAATGCACATTTGAATGAACTGATGTGTACTGTTAAGCATTGAACTGAAGCAACATCTGTGAGGGCGAATGTGGGGTTGAGGAGGAGAGGATAGATAGGCATTTGGGCCATTAAAAAAGATTTAGTCACAGTTTTGATAGCAACCGTTACACAAAATGAGATTTGAGTTTTCCTTGGAGTGAAAGTTACCAACACGATTTGTGCTGATTGTCTGGCAGAGGTATAATATCTGTTTCAGGAAAACCTGGGTCCTGTTGGAATTCACAGGATCCAAGTATTGAAGGAATCTTGAATAGGAGCCTTTGATTAGTTACTGTTGTCTCTGCCTTGAATTAAATGCTGGGCTTCAGGAGGGGAGGATCAGCTGGCTGTTTTAGTAATGGCTTATGTTGGTAGTGAGCAACTACTATGGAATAATATAATGGGATGCTCTCAGACAACCTGGTGAACAGTCCAGAGAAACCTGGACCAAAGATGTGACAATTCAGCAGCACCCCTAAATGTACAGATGGCGCCAAATATTTGCTGTTTTAAAGTTTATGATCACCTGATCTGTTTTTTTAAGAATAGATTAGATTCCCTACTGTATGGAAACAGGCCCTTCGGCCCAACAAGCCCACACCGACCTCCGAAGAGTAACCCACCCTGACGCATTCCCCTGCCCTTTTATACCCCTGACTTATGCACCAAACACTGGGCAATTTAGCATGGCCAGTTCACCTGACCTGCACATCTTTGGATTGTGGGAGGAAACCGGAGCACCTGGAGGAAACCAACGCAGACACTGGGAGAATGTGCAAACTCCACACAGACAGTCGCCCGAGGCGGGAATCAAACCCGGGTCTCTGCCGCTGTGAGGCAGCAGTGCTAACCACTGAGCCATTATGCTGCCCCAAGTGAGCACAGCAATGCTGACCATTTTGTTTCACAAACACTGCTACCTTCACACTCCTGTTCAATGCTATCTGATTTCTTCGACATTAGTCCAAGAGTTACCACCAAGACATTAGAGTCCTGAAACCAGCAGCTAAAACTTGTGCTGACATCCGGTATTGGACTGGAAGCGCTCAGCTCAGCAGTTCCATCCAATGCAGGTGGTTGGCAAGCTTATCCTTGTCCTTCCTGCAACAGCATGGACTGGCCCAGGGTCTTGCATCCCCCTCAATTACCCTCACATCTGTTTCCTGTTAGAGCAGACTGACATTCCCAGAAGTGGGAAGTGAATGAAATAAAATGGCACTCTGCCTCTCACAGATGTCGGAGAAAGTGAGGACTGCAAATGCTGGAGATCAGAGCTTAAAAATGTGTTGCTGGAAAAGCGCAGCAGGTCAGGCAGCATCAAAGGAACAGGAGAATCTACGTTTAGGGCATGAGCCCTTCTTCAGGGATGAGGAGGGTGTGCCAAGCAGGCTAAGATAAAAGGTAGGGAGGAGGGACTTGGGGAGGGGTGTTGGGAATACGATAGGTGGAAGGAGGTTAAGGTGAGGGTGATAGGCTGGAGAGGGGGTGGGGGCAGAGAGGT
>NC_057751.1:7419167-7453443 GCF_004010195.1 Chiloscyllium plagiosum
TGTTCAGCCACGGGGCAGTTGGGTTGGTTGGTGCAGGTGTCCCAGAGGTGTTCTCTGAAACGTTCTGCAAGTAGGCGGCCTGTCTCCCCAATGTAGAGGCGGCCACATCGGGTGCAGCGGATGCAGTAAATGATGTGTGTGGAGGTACAGGTGAATTTCTGACGTATATGGAAGGATCCCTTGGGGCCTTGGAGGTAAATGAGGGGGGACGTGTGAGTGTAAGTTTTTCATTTCTTGCGGTTGCAGGGGAAGGTGCTGGGAGTGGAGGTTGGGTTGGTGGGGGTTGTGGATCTGACCAGGGAGTCGCGGAGGGAGTGGTCTTTCCGGAAAGCTGATAGGGCTGGGGAGGGAAATATATCCTTGGTGGTGGAGTCTGTTTGGAGGTGGAGGAAATGACGAAGGATGATACCTGGTATCTGGAGGTTGGTGGGGTGGTAGGTGAGGACCAGTGGGGTTCTGTCCTGCTGGCAATTGGAGTGGCAGGGTTCAAGGGCAGAGGAGCAGGAAGTGGAGGAGATGCGATGGAGAGCATCGTCAAGCACGTCTGAGGGGAAATTGCGGTCTTTGAAGGAGGCCATCTGGGTTGTTCGGTATTGGAATTGGTCCTCCTGGGAGCAGATGTGGCAAAGGCGAAGGAATTGGGAATATGGGATGGCGTTTTTACAGGGGGCAGGGTGGGAGGAGGTGTAATCTAGTTAGCTGTGGGAGTCAGTCGGTTTATAGTAAATGTCCGTGTTGAGTCAGTCGTCCGAGATAGAAATGGAGAGGTCTAGGAAGGGGAGGGAGGAGTCTGAGACGGTCCAGGTAAATTTGAGGTCGGAGCGGAAGGTATTAGTAAAGTGGACGAACTGTTCAACCTCCTCGTGGGAGCACAAGGTAGCGCCGATGCAGTCATCGATGTAGCGGAAGAAAAGGTGGGGTGTGGTGCCAGTGTAGCTGTGGAAGATGGACTGTTCCACATATCCGACGAAGAGGCAAGCATAGCTGGGGCCTATGCGGGTGCCCATGGCTATTCCTTTGGTTTGGAGGAAGTGGGAGGATTGGAAAGAGAAGTTGTTCAGAGTGAGGACCAGTTCAGTCAGTCGAAGGAGGGTGTCAATGCAAGGGTACTGGTTGGTTCAGCGGGAAAGGAAGAAGCGGAGGGCTTTGAAGCTTTCGTGATGGGGGATGGAGATGTATAGGGACTGGATGTCCATGCTGAAGATAAGGTGTTGGGGGCCGGGGAAGCGAAAATCATGGAGGAGGTGGAGGGCGTGGGTGCTGTCCCAAACGTAGGTGGGGAGTTTGTGGACTAATGGGGACAGGACCGTGTCAAGGTATGCAGAAATGAGTTCGGTGGGGCAGGAGCAGGCTGAGACAGTGGGTCGGCCGGGGCAGTCAGGTTTGTGGATTTTGGGCAGGAGGTAGAAACGGGCATGCGGGGTTGGAGGCGGTGGATAAGAGATCCCCTGAGGTGATGAGGTTATGGATGGTCTGGGAGATTATGGTTTGGTCGGGTCATGGTCAAGGGGGCAATAGGAGGAGATGTCTGCGAGCTGGTGTTTAGCCTCAGCAATATAAAGATCGGTGCGCCAAACTACCACTGCGCCTCCCTTGTCTGCTGGTTTGATGGTGAGGTTGGGGTTGGAGTGGAGGGCTGCATGTTGCAAGGGTGAGAGGTTGGAGTCGGTGCATCCACTGCACCCGATGTGGCCTCCTATACATTGGGGAGACAGGCCGCCTACTTGCGGAACGTTTCAGAGGACACCTCTGGGACACCCGCACCAACCAACCCAAACGCCCCGTGGCTGAACACTTTAAGTCCTCCTCTCACTCCGCCAAGGACATACAGGCCCTTGGCCGCCTCCATTGCCAGACCATGGCAACACGACGCCTGGAGGAAGAGCGCCTCATCTTCTGCCTAGGAACCCTCCAACCACAAGGGATGAATGCAGATTTCTCCAGTTTCCTCATTTCCCCTCCCCCCACCTTATCTCAGTCCCAACCCTCGGACTCTGCACCGCCTTCTTGACCTGCAATCTTCTTCCCGACCTCTCCGCCCCCATCCCCACTCCGGCCTATCACCCTCACCTTAACCTCCTCCCACCTATTGTATTTCCAAATGCCCCTCCTCCCTACCTTTTATCTTAGTCTGCTTGGCACACCCTCCTCATTCCTGAAGTAGGCCTTATGCCCGAAACGTCGATTCTCCTCTTCCTTTGATGCTGGCTGACCTGCTGCGCTTTTCCACCAACACATTTTTAAGCTCTGATCTCATAGATGTAGGCAGTTTTTTTGGCTTGACTGAAAATCTTAGAGACATATGTCGGCGACTTGCTGCTTGTGTCTGGTTCCCCGAGGAAATCACTTAAATGTAGTAGCTACACTGATGCAGTACTAAAACCTGAATTGTTAGGCTTTCGTTCTTGTATGACCTGTTTTGACAGAGCGATAACTTTGTTATTCACTTGTTCTCAAAATTACCTGTACATATTCTATTAGCTTGTTTTTGAATTCCATTCCCTCCTGTCATGTACTGCAAAAAGTCCTTATCGTCCCCCTTTGCAATGCCGTTCCACACCAGAACCATGAACGAGCAAAATGCATGTCTTTCCATGTCTTCTTTGATACTTCTGCAAAGAAACTAGGAGCTCGTCAGTAACTATCGAGCATGCTTACAGCTGATGTTTAAAGCGTTGGTCATTGGACTCACCTCTTAGCCTGAAAAATGCCCTACTATTATTGTGGCAGCAGCAACCTTCATTCCTCAGTGGTTCCTGTCAATGGTACTTCTGTGGTTTCGATTTGTGTTTAAGCATATATTAACCTTTGCTCGTCAAAGCTATTGAATGAAGAGTCAAAATCTGGCATGCAAAATTGTGGAAACTGTTTGGGCAGATAAAACACAAGTCACATGGTAGGAACTGGTATGGACCATAATGCCAAGAGGGAGAGAAGGTCAGCAAGGTTGAACGTTCAAAAGGTATGAACAACAGTTCCTCGATGTGTTTGGAAAGCATAAGACTAAAAACAGCATGGCTTTTTGGTGTACCTGTTGCAAACAAATGCAAGTGAGTTCATCTCCGAATGAAGAGCAGACAGACTAGTTGCCCTGTTAACTTGAGGGTATCTGGGCAATGGTAATTGAGTTGTTTGTGTTAAGAGTACAAGCAGTATGCAGTCTAAAGCCAGCTGAACAAATGGCAGATGGAAATCATCAATAAAACTCATGATATGAAGACTGTAGGTGGTAGTTAGTGATATGAGGAAGGAACAGTGTGTGGGAGAGAGTTTTTAGGAATGGAAATCATCAGCAGATCCCCTATCAATTCCAACATACAAGGAGCATTTGGAGGAGAAATCTCAGGAAGAATGTTGAGTGGTGGTGTTCACAACTGATTGAAGCCAGATGAACAGTTCAAATTGTCTGAAACATTTTGCAGAATGTGGGAGGTAAGGGTCACTACCAGTGTCACCATTGACTTCATTTGCAGGAAGTGCACCCAACGCCAGCTCCTCAAAAAAACCCATGTAATGGAGCTGGATGAACTTCGGATCATTCAGGAGGTGGAAGGGGTTATTGAGAGGAGTCGCACCTCAGGTACAAGAAAAAGGCAGATGGGTTTCAGTTAGGGGATGGAAAGGGAACCGGCAGACAGTGCAGGGATTCCCTGTGGCCATTCCCTCAATGACAAGTAAAACAATTTAGATACTGTTGTGGGGGGAACGATTTACCAGGGATAAGCCATGTGGTACAGGTCTCTGACACAGTCAATCCTTGTTGCTCAGAAGGGAAGCAGGGAGAAGAGCAGAGCATTAGTCATTGGGGACTCCATAATTAGGGGGACAGATAGGTGGTTTTGTGGGAGCGAGTGTGTCATGGTTGATGTATGGCATTTCTAGTCAAGGACAGTATTACAGTAGCAGTAAGGATATTTTGAGAACTCTTCTACATAGGTAGTATGAGCTGAGGTTTGAAACGAGCAAGGAGAAGGTCACCTTGTTGGGAGTTTTCTACACACCTCCAAATAGCTTCAGAGATGTACAGGATAGGATGGCAAAGATGATTCTGGATAGAAGCGAGAGTAACAGGGTGGTTGTCATGGAGTCTTAAACTTTCCAAATATTGACTGGAAATACTATAGTTCAAGTACTATAGATGAGTCAGTTTTTGTAAAATACGTGCAGGATGTTGACAGGCCAACAAGGGGCAAGGCCACATTGGATTTGGTACATGGTAATGAACCTGGCCAAGTGCTAGATTTGGAGGGAGGTAAGCATTTTGGTGATAGTGACCACAATTTAGTATGTTTACCTTTGCAATGGAAAGGGATAGATCTATAATGCAGGGCAAGAGTTACATCTAAGGGAGAGGCAATTATGATGTAATTAGGCAAGATTTAAGATGGATAGGATGGGGAAGGAAACTGCAGGGGATGGGCACAATTGAAATGTTGAGCTTACTCAAGGAACCGCAACTGCAGGTCCTTGATAAGTATGTACCTGTCAGGCAGGGAGGATGTGGTCGAGCACAGGAGCTGTGGTTTACTCTTGTCAAGAGGAAGAAGAAGGCTTATGTGAGGATGAGAGGTGAAGGCTCAGTTAGGGTTGCAAGTTAGAGAGTTACAAGTTAGCCAGGGAAAACTTAGAGCTAAGAAAAGCCAGGAGGGGTCGTGAGAAGTCTTTGTCAGATAGGGTCACGGAAAACCATAAAGCTTTCTTTCGGTATACCAGGAATAAAAGAATGGCGTAATCTTTCTCTAGTCAATCGTGAACAGTGGGAAGTTGTGCGTGGAGTCCAAGGAGATCGGGGTAGCAGTAAATGAAGTCTTTTGCCAGTGTGAATACTGATGAAAAATAAAGTCGAGGAGAATACTGAGATACAGGCGACTTAGACTAGGTGGGGTGATGTTTGCAAGGAGGAAGTGTTAGCAATTCTGGAAAGTGTGAAAATGGATAAGTCCCCTGGGAGGGATTTATCCTAAGATTCTCTGGGAAGCCAGGGAGGAGATTGCAGAGCCTTTGGTTTTGATCTTTACATTGTCATTGTCTACAGGAATAGTACCAGCAGATTGAAGGGTAACAAATGTCGCCTTATTCAAGAAGGGGAGTAGAGACAACCATGGTAATTATAGACAAGTGTGCCTTACTTCGTTTGTGGCAAAGTGTTGGAAAAGGTTATAAGAGATCACATTTCGAACCATTTGGAGAGGAATAAGTTGATGAGGGATAGTCTTCACAGTTTGTGAAGTGTAGCTCACAAACCTTTGAGATGGTGATCAAACAGGTGGATGAGGGTAAAGCTGTTGATGTGGTGTACATGGATTTCAGTAAGATGTTTGATAACATTTCCCACGGTAGGCTATTGCACAAAATATTGAACAAGGCATGGGATTGAGGGCAATTTTAGCGGTTTGGATCAGAAATTGGCTCACTGAAAGTAGACAGAAGGGTGGTGGTTGATGGGAGATGCTCATCCTGAAGTTCAGTTACTGGTGGTGTGCCTCAAGGATCTGTTTTGGGGCCACTGCTGTTTGTCATTTTTATAAACGACCTGGATGAGGGCGAATAAGGCTGGATTAGTAAACTTGTGGATTACACTAAGGTCAGTGGAGTTGTGGATAGTGCTGAAGCATGTTGCACAGAGGGTCATAGATAAGCTGCAGAGCTGTGCTGAGAGGTGGCAAATGGAGTTTAATGCAGAAAAGTGTGAGGTGATTCTCTTTGGAAGGAGTAACAGGATTGCAAAGTCCTGGGCTAGTGGGAAGATTTTTGGTAGTGTCAATGAGCAGGGAGATCTCTGTGTCTATGTGCATTGATCCCTGAACATTGCCATCTAGGTTGATGGGGTTGTTAAGAAGGCATATGGTGTGTTAGCTTTTATTGGTCGAGGGATTGAGTTTCAGAGCCATGAAGTCATGTTGCAGCTGTACAAAACTCTGGTATGGCTGCACTTTGGGTATTACATACCATTCTGGTCACCGCATTAAAGGAAGGATGTGGAAGCGTTAGAAAGGGTTCAGAGGAGATGTACAAGGATGTTGCCTGGAATGGAGGGAAAGGCTGGGAGACTTGAGGCTGTTTTCATGAGAGAAAAGATTGAGAGGTGACTTAGTTGAGACAAAGATGATGATCAGAGGGTTAAATAGGGTGGGCAATGAGAGCCTTTTTCCTCAGATGGTGATGGTTAGCATGAGAGAAGGTTGCTTGAAATTGAGGGGTGAAAGATCTAGGACCGATGTCAAAGGCAGTTTCTTGACTCAGTGGTAAGGGTCAAGAACACCTTGCCTGCAACAGTCGTAGACTCACCAACCTTAAGGGCATTTAAATAGTCATTGAATAAACATCCGGATGAAAATGGATTAGGGTAGGTTAGATGGGCTTCAGATTGGTTTCACAGGTCGGCGCAACATTGAGTGCTCAAGGGCTTGTACTGTGCTGTAATGTTCTGTGTTTTATAAAACTGACAAAGCAAGCAGTTCTGGAGGCGTCATGTGCAACTAATGCTTTCGTTTAGAATGACCAGAGTGGAAAACAAACCAGTCTACGTCCGTCATTGCGTTCATGTTACTGGGGTTGAGGGCCAAATTTGCTGTAAGCACTTGAGCATGTCTTGCTCCTTTCACAACATCTCATTGTTGAATTAACTCATGTTCTGATGCAACGTGTAATAGGATTTGTGCACTTAGTGAATCTAACATATGACAGCAGAAGATCGTTGAGAGGATTGCCAGTGGTCTGCTGGCTTGAGGGTAAAGTGAACATTTATGACCTAAC
The DNA here is from genome assembly GCF_004010195.1 of Chiloscyllium plagiosum. NCBI lineage: Eukaryota > Metazoa > Chordata > Chondrichthyes > Orectolobiformes > Hemiscylliidae > Chiloscyllium > Chiloscyllium plagiosum. The sequence goes on from NC_057751.1 coordinate 7,425,924, forward strand.
GAAGGAGTTAGTTTGGTGGACTGAGTAGAGCTAAGACTTGGACGTGATGGCAAGCCCAAACCTCAGTCCTGAGGATGACGAGGGGATAGCAAAGCTTTCCAAGCACTTGTTTGTACAGCAGTCTGAGCATTTGTAAAATGGCAGGGGCCATGCTGTTTGTTTCTCTTGGTCAAAGGTTGCCACCTTGGATTTTCCAGGTAAGTATCTGAAAAGGTGATAAGGATGTGAAACCCTTAAGGATCCAACAGATATATGGCAAAACTCCATTGACTATCATGTCCACTGTGGCATGCCTTAGCCTTCAGGTGCAGTATGCTGAATATGGTCCAGCCAAAAGGATAGTTGCTCAAATAGCCAGTTCAGCATCTGGCCACTGGAGAACCAGTTTTAGATTGGAGTACAATCGAGTCTGAGCAAATTTGTGAGCATAATAAACAGTCAGATTGAAATTTTAAAAAGATGCACAGTATGTGCAGTTGTTTGAGGGAATTTAATATTTCCTTTTTCCATTATTGGAGTTTGGAGATTAATAATAAGGTGTAGAAATCTTCAATTTATTAAAACATACATCAATTCATGTTTTGTCTGTCATTTGGTTTTGTTCTGGTTTATGTGCAGTGAGCTGCTTTCCATTTAAGTCAGCACTGGGTCAGTTACAGCTTGTGTTTTGTGAGATATTAAAGGGTTAATTTGCTCTGCTGACTGCAGGACATTGGATCTTCCCGGGGTAGGGTGGTATGCCTCTGACCACCAGGTGGAATGTAAGGAATTCACTTTACCATCTCTCTCCATTCAGAGCCATTTGCATCATCATCCCCGAGTCAGAATAAGAAGACTGCAGTTACCAAAGAATAAGAAGACTGCAGTTTACACCAGGTCTTGCCATTAAGCAATGATTTAATCACATTGTCTCAGGAAATGGTGTGATCACCACATTGTGTCTTGAGTGGCATGTGACTGTGGGAGAAATGGCTGGGGGTTGTCTTGTGGGCGTTACTGTAATATGAAACTTTTGTACTGTAGAAGGGAAGGATGTTTCTTTTGTTCAGGCATCTCTTGACATGGCTCTGCAAGCCCTGCGAAGTGTTAAGAGTTCCTTCAGAAAGCTTGAACTTAATAAAATTTTGGTGGTACACAGAAGTTGCCGTATTGCAGTTGCATCAAGTGTGTAAGAGTCTTGAAAAAGAACTTCACATGTGCAGTGTGCATTGGACACTGTTTCCATCAAACATTGCTGCAAATAAAATTTGGGATTATCTGGAAAGCTGAATTTGTTTCTGTCTCAAATACTACCAGGCACATATTAAGCAGGCTAAATGGAGTAAAATTCCCTTCGCAGGGAAGAGGGCTCTGCCTTGTCCCAAGGGTGAAATTTTCAGGGTCCTTTGTGTACAGTATAGTAGCATGCAGGCAAGATCAGTACCTGCGGTTTTGATCTGAAGCCATGAAGGTTTCCAATGTAGTCATGTTGGCTGCTCCTGATAACCTTATGGTCTGCATCCCAGGATACTTAAGGAGGTGGCTCTAGAAATCCTGGATGCATTGGTAATCATTTTCCAATGTTCAATAGATTAAGGATCAGTTCCAGCGGATGAAAGGATGACTAATGTTGTCCCAATTGTCAAGAAAGGAGGGAGAGAGAACAGGGAATTATAGACCAGTTAGGCTGATGTCAGTGGTGGGAAAGATGCTTGAGTCAATTATAAAAGATGAAGTTATGACTCACTTGGATAGTAGTAACAGGATATGTCAGATTTACGAAGGGGAAATCGTGCTTGACTGATCTTACGGAATCTTTTGAGGATGTAACTACGAAGATGGACAAGGGAGAGTCAGTGGATGTCGTGGACCTGGACTTTCAGAAAGACTTTGAAGTCCCACATGGGAGGTTAGTGAGCAAAATTAGGGCACATAGTATTTGGGGCAAAATACTGACTTGGACTGAAAATTGGCTGGCTGACAGGAATGGAAATGTGTTGCTGGAAAAGCGCAGCAGGTCAGGCAGCATCTAGGGAACAGGAGAATCGACGTTTCGGGCATTAGCCCTTCTTCAGGAATGAAGAAGGTCTAATGCCCGAAACGTCGATTCTCCTGTTCCCTAGATGCTGCCTGACCTGCTGCGCTTTTCCAGCAACACATTTCCATCTCTGATCTCCAGCATCTGCAGACCTCACTTTCTCCTGGCTGACAGGAAGCAAAGAGTAGTGATAAATGGGTTCCTTTTAGAACCCCAGTGGGGTACCTCAAGATTCGGTGGTGGGACAGCAGCTGTTGACAATATACATTAATGATATAGATGAAAGTATTAAATGCAATATCAGCAAATTTGCTGATGACACAAAGTTCGGTGGCAGGATGAAATGTGAGGAGGATGTTCTGAGAATACAGGGTGACTTGGACAGGTTCAGGTGAGTGGAAGGATGCATGGCAGATGCATTTCAATGTGGATAAATGTGTGGTTATCCACTTTTAATGGCAAGAATAAGATTACTATCTAAATGGAGTCAAGTTAGGTAAGATCTACAAAGAGATCTAGGTGTTCTTGTATATCAGTCAATGAAAACAAACATGCAGCTACAGCAGGCAGTGAAGAAAGCAAATGGCATGCTAGCCTTCATAACAAGACGAATATCGGAGCAAATATAACCATCTGCAGCTGTACAGGACCCTGGTGAGACCGCACCTGGACTAATGTGTGCACTTTTGGTCTCCATTTTGGAAGGACATTTTGGCTATTGAGGGAGTGCAGTGTAGGTTCAGAAGGTCAGTTCCCGGAATGGCGAGACGATCTTACGCTGAAAGATTGGAGTGACTGGGTTTGTATACACTTGAATTTACAGGGATGAGAGGGGATCTGATTGAGACGTATAAGATTATTAAAAGGTTGGACACTCTCTGGAGGCAGGAAATATGTTTCCGCTGATGGGTGTGTCCAGAACCAGAGGACACAGTTTAAAAGTGAAGCGTAGGCCATTTAGAACAGAGTTGAGGAGAAACTTCTTCACCCAGAGAGTGGTGGATATATGGAATGCTCTGCCCCAGAAGACAGTGGAGGCCGAGTCTCTGGATACTTTCAAGAAAGAGATGGATAGACCTCTTAGAGATAATGGAATCAAGGGTTATGGGCATAAGGCAGGAACAGGATGCTGATTGTGCATGATCAGCCGTATCATAATGAATGGTGGTGGAGGCCCGAAGGGCCGACTCCTGCACCTATTGTATACATTGAACAGACAGCAGGTGTTAAACAGAAGATTGCTGTTGACCAGTATGTGGATTGGACTGGAGCAGCAGGGGCCCCTGACAAACCCACTGAAATAACCACTGTGAATTTGGTTTGCAACTATCATTCTATGAGTCAGTTGACATAAATCTATGTAATAACCAAAAGCTTGCTAAGCTTTGATTTCTGCATTGCTGGCTGTTATTTTATGCATGAAGCATTAACAGCTGGAACATGCATGAACAAACTATGGTGTCATGAGTATATGCCAGCATATTGCCAAGTCGACAGAAATTTGTGTTTCTAATGCAGTTCCTCGTCTGAATCTTCATTTTAGACCCAGCCAGATGGCTTCCTACGGTGCTGTTATATCTGCACAGGTTGTCTTAAAAGTTACAGCTTAATTGCTTTCACGAAAAGGAGATAGGAGCCACTGATGGTGAAATCACCTGCAGTTCATCAGTTTGGTGATGAGTGGTGACTGGAGTGAATCGTATCTATGATCTTCCGTATCCTTGACTTGAGCGTTGTCATCTGTGTTTAGATGGTATGTAATAATTCGCGTGTGAAATCATGGCACTGCATGTGGGAACTTCAGCTCAACCGTTTGCACTGCAACTTGGCTTTGTCGTTACAGCATTGGCTGACCAAATTCATTGAAGCATCTCCACAGCTTGCATGGTTAACGACAAGATGACTTGGATGCTAGTTACTCATTGTTATGCTTTGCTTGACAGTGAAGTTGTGGGCTTTTCTAATTTTAGGAGTTCCAAGTTCCTTGGAAGTGGAGTTACAGGTCATGACAATAATTAAGGCCTTTGGAATGCTTGCCTTTATTGCTCAATGCATTGAGTATAGGAGCTGAGAGATCATGTTGCAGCTGTATAGGACATTGGTGAGGCCACTTTGGGAATACTGCATTCAGTTCTGGTCTCCTAGTTTGAAATGGTTCTGAAAAGTTTTACAAGTGAGCGGGGGAAGATGCACAAGGGACCCAACAGGCAACCTTTTCACACAGAGGTTGGTGCCTGTATGGAATGTGCTGCCAGAGGAAATGGTCAAGGCAGGTACAAGTACAACATTGAAAAGGCATCTGGATGGGTATATGAATAGGAAGGGGTTCAGAGGGGTGTGGGCTACGTACTGTCAAATGGGACTAGATGAATTCAGGATATCTGGTCAGCATGGATCGAAAGGTCTGTTTCTGTGCTGCACATCTCTTTGACTCTAAAACCGAACTTAGAATAACATAACCATTTGAAAATGCAACTTAAGAAAGAGCTGTTCCGATTTCCTGTAACATTAGATAAACACACCCCTTGGCAAAAAGGTAAATTGAAACACACGTTTTTACAGGAGAGAGATCTAAGAGATCAGCATGGAGCTGTTTCTTTGGGTTAGTTTTAGCTGGAAACCAAAACTAGGGAATAAGTCCTGATCCCAGAGAACTAGCCACTCCACCTGCATTCGACGAGTGCTTTAAATACAAACCTGAAAGACTTCGCTGATTAACAGATGCTGCCTAAGCCAGCCATTAATAAAGTAGCCAGTTGAGACATTGAGGCACCTCTGCCTTTACAACCCCCCTCAAAAACAGAGGGCAGAGTAACCTTGTTAAAGGAGCAGCGTTGTCACACGTGATTTGTCCAGAAGAACAAAAAGGTAACCGGTTTATTGGACTTTGCCTGAGTCGTTCGTGAAAAACACTTGGACTGAATGCAGTACTGGTAGTTGCTTTCCAGCTGCTAAAATGGAGTGAGACACTGAGCTGACCTGCGATGCTGGTGACAAAGGGCTAATTTCTAGACAATGACTTTGTTGCAGACTTCGACTTGAGTGTGAGAGTTTACATGGATACTATATCTTGCTATTGGACACAGAGTCCCACAACCACAGTCAAGTAGTGTTGAAGCTGAGTTTGGAATACCGTAATCTTTCTTGCTTTGAAGAAGACACCAATAAATCAGCAGTAGTTTGAGATCAAATGAGCAGGGGTTATCAGGCCGTTATTCCCCCCTTTTGTCATCAGATAATTGGGCAGTTGGTTTGCACCATGCATCTGTCCCCTTTTTGCACATTGGCTGTTTGAAGTTTCATCTGAATCTTAGAGTCTCACTTCAGATAGCTACTATTTATGAAGGTAGCCATATTGGAAATGCAATTAATTGTGTATTCAAGGTCCGTGATTGTTGGAGTTGGTTGTTGTGACTAGTGATCATAGGTTGAAAGAGAATGGTAAACTCGTGGGTAACAATAAGGCTGGACAGGGAGCTTGAGGCAGGTGGTGAGAAAAACTGCAGCTGTGAAAGTTTCTTTTCAAAAGGCGCTGATGGGAATATTGGGGAAAATCTATGTGCGCTGAGGAGCTCCGTGGTTTGTAACACTGCTGTAAATAGCATACAGAAAGGTTTTTCATTAGCCTAATGCAGGAGGTTTTGAGCAACATTGGCCATGAGTGCTGCCTTTACCCTGATGGAGATCTGAAACAATTAGGCCCATTGTTGGAATAGCCTCCTTCAACCAAAGTTGAGATACTGAGCAGCCAAGACTGTTGAAACTGAAATGGTTAGAATGAAAGACTTAAGACTACAGGAATGTAGTTCAGTTGTTTGAATCGTGATCTATATTAAAGGCAGTTGGCCTGGGTTTTATGATGAAGTTGCTTTGTCATGACTGAACTAAAAGCATTTTAATTTTGAAAAACTTGCATCTTGTCCATCAATCAGAAGTTAAATTTTGCCACTGGTTTTCAACAAATGTTCACAATATAATAGACTAAATGGAGGTCTCTTGTACTTGTTCTGCTGGAATGAGATCCAGGCTCACCTTGAGACTTAATGGTTTGACAGATTATGCCTTGGAAACCCAGTGCACCTTGGCAGATGTTTCTCTGGTCTAATCGCATAGATGTTTGTTGCAGATTTGTGTTTGACGTGGGATAAAGCAATCAAGCTAAGTCAGATTTTTGTCATGACAGACATTAGACAATGGCTATGTGGTGATGGAAATGAAAGAGTTTAAGCAAAGTGTTGATAGTTTTGAGCCTGGAATTTTCTGTGTAGCCCCTCTTGTTGGCATTGTGGATTGAACAGGCATAAAAATGTTGTTATTGCTGGTCACACTAAAAGATGAAGGGTTCATGCCCAAAATGCCAATTATCCTGCTCCTCGGACGCTGCCTGACCTGTTGTGCTTTTCCAGCCCCCCTCTCTCGACTGATCTCTACCATCTGCAGTCCTCACTTTCTTGACACTAAAAGATGTGCAAAGAATCGTTTGAAGATGGTAATAAAAGATTTAGACACCCTGGGAGTGAGATAAAAAACAGATTTAATGCTGAGTGTAATACATTGTGGCATTTCTGGAATGACATAAAACATTGACTGGAGTCAATGGTAAGTTGAAACCAATTGAGCAAAGTAGCACAAATGCTTTATTGTTGTGGACACTCAACTGCTATCAAGTGAGTAATGGATTCTGCTGGTCTTCGAGTGTTCATGTGTTCAAAGTTGGAATCGGCAGTGAGGTATTCTTGCTTGTAAATCAATGGTTTTACACACATTTGTATTCACAGCAGGTTTAAGGGAGCTACTGTACCTGACCAAGTGGGTGTTTTGCCAAAACTCAATAGTGGGAAATGTCTGAGCTATGGAACCTGTGCAGTAACATGTAGCCAAAGAGGAAGTAGCTCTTTTTGCACGTTAAAATGTTGAGTGGCCATAGAGAGTTGAATATTTCCACGTAGTACACGTAATTCAAAGGAAGGAAGGAAAGCTGGGATATGATAGAAGCTCAAAGATAATTTGGTGCATTGGACAGGTAGTACCAGAATACAACACAATCACTTAAGGCTATCTGAAATGTCCCTATAAAAATGTAAGAACTGGAAGATGTCATATAAGCAAATGGAAGAGTGTTTAAGCTAGTTAATGTGGAGGCAGTGCATTCTATGTGCAAAGAACTGCATGCTATTTTGGAACAAGTTTTTTTATTCTCTGACTTCATCCCTGGCTTGCTTATTAGTCTTCAAATCTGTCCTGACAGAGGACTGCTTCTGTAAACTGTCAGGAATACTTCCTTAAGGTTTTGAAGCTTAAGACAAAATAACAATTTAGTGGGCGGCACGGTGGCACAGTGGTTAGCACTGCTGCCTCACAGCGCCAGAGACCCGGGTTCAATTCCCGCCTCAGGCGACTGACTGTGTGGAGTTTGCACGTTCTCCCCGTGTCTGCGTGGGTTTCCTCCGGGTGCTCCGGTTTCCTCCCACCATCCAAAGATGTGCAGGGTCAGGTGAATTGGCCATACTAAATTGCCTGCAGTGTTAAGTAAGGGGTAAATGTCGGGGTATGGGTGGGTTTCGCTTCGGCGGGTCGGTGTGGACTTGTTGGGCCGAAGGGCCTGTTCCCACACTGTAATCTAATCTAATCTAAAAAAAACAATTTTAATTGATCTCTGCTATAATGCTGGCTGTTGTTGGTTGGTGGCCAGCCTTGTTCAGCTCTCGCAAGGAATTACTGGAGGGAACTAAGGGAAGCATTGATAACTCAGCAGTATTCTCCACAAAATGGTGTGGCTCGCATGTGGAAATGCTGATGTTGGACGAGGTCAGAGGTCAGGACTCCAAGTTACAGTCCAAAAGGCTTTTTGGAAATCCCAAGCTTTCGGAGTACTACTGTTGCTGATGACTTCGCCTGACTAAGGGGCATTGCTCCGAAGACTTGATGTGCTGGACTCTCACCTGGTGTTCGGTGACTTCTGACGTTATTCACAAAAGATTCGAAGAGGAGAAACTATCCAAAGGTCCAAAGGCTTTCGGTCATTAGGAACTAGCACAAGTTGAATTGTTAAATTGCCAATCTCAATTTGCAGAGAACTGACATTTCACCCAGAACTGTGTTCACACAGTGAAGATGCTGTTTTAGCAGGTGAACTACTGTGAACTTTGCCTGAACAGCGTAATGCTTTTGAGTATAGTGCACAATCAGTATCTACTTGGTTAAAAAAAGGCACACATTTAGTGAAACTACAAACACAAAATGCTGGAAGTACCTGTGCAATGACGTGGAGATGAGGAAACCTGTTCATGGTTTCAGAGCAAGAATGTTCCCTGTTCTTCACGTGAAACTACTCTGACCCAATTTGAAGATACAAAGTTAGGCACTTTGTGCCTAATTATGTAATGTAGTGATATTTCATATTAAACAGTGCACTATTTCAGTGTTGTTCATGCGTCCCAGCCCCTTCTTTCAAGGCAGGAAAATAAGCTCCCTACTGCCACTTACTGGCTGAAATGTGAAAATTTGGAGGGAAATCTGAAGTCAGGCGCAAATCTGCCTGCACTCTTGTATCCTCATATGCATATGAAACATTGTACTGCTGATTAAGTGTTGGACTTGAAATTGCAGTGTTTTTTAAAATGTAGCTTTTCAAAATGTGTTTGCCTCTGGAACAGGTGAGACTTAAACTTGGGCCTCTCAGGCCAGAGTTAGGGACATCACTACTGTGCCACAAGAGACCCCTTAACTTGGGATAATATCAGAAGTGCAAGATTGTGCACCTGTTAACCAAGTGATACCAGGCTGCCTTGTGTTTTTCAAAGGAGTAAGTGACCAGCTTTGTCCCCTGCCTGCATGTGTTAAACATTCTGCTCAGGAGTGATCAGGAACAACAACTCCACCATGTTGTTTTGTCTTGTCTTCTGATGCCAGTCTTACCAAGGATATTCCTGACACACAAGCTTGCATCCTTATTGATACTGAAGATGTGATCCATGCTTTTGAATGGCTTTGTGCCACAATAGTTGGGTTCTTTGGGTGATGGGGGGGGGTGGGGGTGGGGAGGGAGGGTGCACTGCTAATGCTTTTGGATCGTGGGAGTAGACTAGTTTATGGCTGAAGCTTGGAAGTAATTGACCTGACAAAGCAGGCATAACTGTGGGTTCATGTTGGGGAAACCAGCTTTAGCCAGATTTGCAGGTGTATGTTCCACTATGTGCTTGTGGCTTATGTTGGAAACTGTTGTAATTTGTTCTGAGACTTGAATCTCTGGTATTGTGCTTTGGGGCGCCTTGGGAAGCAGAATCAGAGCGCCAACTCCCATTGAGCTCCTGGGTTTTCTGTTAGTCCATTGATCTGAATTGGTTCCGTTGTCTGCCCCAGTATGTTGAGGTTCTGAATCATAGTTTGCTGAAAATTGCCAGGAGAAATCAAGCTGCAGCACAAGTTGACACACCAGTGTTTAAGCGGTTTTCCATCCCATCTTGAATTATGTTCAAGACTGTATTAGGTTAGTAATATTAGTGTTCATGCTCCTTGTTCTTGAAGTGCTTGTCAGTTGCACAGTTATAGGTTCCTGGTCCTATTGGATTCCTCTGTGAATGTGGAAAAGGCCAATCACAGCTGCCTTCCTTGGCAAAGGAGAGCACAGCAAAGCAACTGCAGGATTGTGTCACATGACAAGCAGCAGCCCTCTGACAGTAATCAAAGCATGGTGCAGAAAAATGTGATTTTGTTCTATCACCTGCTACTGAGGGCAGGATTTCTCCAGGGAGCTATGTACAATGGTGATGGTTTTAGATGTTTGTCTACTGCTAAGTTACCGTTGGAGAAGCCCTTGGCTATAATAGTGCATTGTCGTCATCATCCATTGCATCTACAGCATTTGGTTTAAGCACTCGCCCCGGTAGAGATATCACTAGTTGACAAGCACAAAAGAATCATTGAATGCAGCTGCATAGGATTTGCAATGTCATGTGATTTAGCTCAGTCTCTCTCCATGCTGAAATTTATACTGTAAATAGGATTTCTTGCTTTGCTGACAGTAAAACTATGAAGTCAGCGTCTTTTTCCTTCGGATGATTAGGTGAGCAGCTGCTTGCAAGCAGCTTGTCTTGCTGAACAGTCATGCATCTATGTGGGTCAGCAAGGAGTCAGCACATGACATGGTTGGAGGTGGGGCTGGGTGATAAATGTCTCGTGTTCATGTGGTGGTTCAGTGTACACAGTGGGTATGTTGTGGTTTGAGGGCAGATTTGTGGTTCTGATATGCCAAAGGAAGAAGTAGGGCATTGGTGATGTTTCAGAGTGATACTATGTAGGCTTCTTGTCAGCTGCATCTTGCCTTGACATATTGGTGTGACCGAGAGCTAATATTCTTTTCTCTTGTAGCACTAAAGGGAGTGAAACACTTCTCCAAACCCAATGTCTACAATTACACAACCCTGCGACTAGATGAAGATGAACAGATTCTGTATGTCGGTGCTCGAGAGGCAGTCTTTGCACTCTTCGTGCATGATGTTACCAAGGAGGTGAAAGAAGCGGTAAGGAAATTTTTAACTTTGCACGTCCTCTCTCAAAAATAATTAAACGAGTCGGAGTGTTTTTTTCATAGCTCCTCACCAAAATGACCCATTTTTTACACAAAAGCCTTGGTGTTGTTGCCGTGATCTTGGGCAAGTAACAAGTAGTCCATGAGCTTGATAGTTTCAAGGCAATTTATATTATACCTTGTTTGTGCAACATGATTTCTGGCAGAGGAAAAACTAAAAATCAAATGAGGTATCTTGTTTGTTCATCCTGGCGGGACACTGGAAGATGTGGTGCATCTCATAACCGAGCCCCTCATTGGTTCATATTCAAGGACAGTGATCTCAAGTGGGCAGGATCTCAGATCAAGTTTGAGTTCATGTTCACTGTAGCATTCTGATGATGGTTTGTTTCATTTGCTTAGTGAAAATATTAGTGAGATCAAGTAACATTTGTCACAGTTGGCCAACAATGATTTGCTGAAGTGAACAGAAATTTTGATCTTAATGCAGACCAGAATGTATGAAACTCTATTACTTTTAGTTGCTTTGCCATCCAATATTGGGCCTGGTAGTCTTAATCTTGTCCTGTCTTGTGTTGTCACGTTATGACCCTGTGGGTCCATTGGTCTGGTTAACGGTAGCAAATGAATGCAAACTGTCTGTGGTAATATCCTGTTACTTTGCCACGTAACAACACTGGGCAAATTCAGTTTCAAGATCATCATCAGTTTGTTTTGAGATTAACAAGACAGATGTGCTAAACCAGCATTTTAATTGGAGGTAATTAATTCATATATTTAATGACAGCAATTAATTCAAGTAAATGACAGTACAATTTGCCAAGTTAAGGATATCCAGTTGTGCTCAGTCCAGTGTCACAGACATTGTTGTGTCCCTGTCCTTCATAAAGGCAACTTGGGGGAGTCCAGAATTAGAGGGCATAGGTTTAGGGTGAGAGGGGAAAAATTCAGAAGGGACCCAAGGGGCAACTTTTTTGTGCAGTGGGTGGTGCGTGTATGGAATGAGCTGCCAGAGGAAGTGGTGGAGGCTGGTACAATTGCAGCACTTAAAAGGTACCTGTATGGGTTTATGAATGGGAAGGGATTAGAGGGATGTGAGCCAAATGGGACTAGATTAGGTTAGGATATCTGGTCGACATGGATGAGTTGGACCGAAGGGTCTATTTCTGAGCAGTACATCTCTTTGACTGTAAGTGTGCAAACAGAGACATTTTAATATTGATTATGGGGCAAGGTCAAGGAAGTGAAACAAGCGGTATCAAAAGGTTGTCTCAGTGTTAGGCATGTGCGTGAAAGTTCGTGATGCAGTATTGATTGCCCAGCAGGTGTTCTTCAGTTTATTGCTAGCAGTGCAACAATGCAACAGAATAAATTTCAGGATTTTTCAATGTTTTTACATGAGAGAGATATGGGTTGTGGTTGCAGTAGTTTGTCGTCTTGGATGATATGTGAGTGTGCAAGTGATTGGTGAGAAGTGGTTGGAGTTGGTGGGGAGGATGTTGCTGCATTTCATTTGTTCAGATGCACCTGACAACACAATGACCTGAGCTGTGTTGCGGCTTCCCGAGGAGGTTTTGAGCATTTAGCTCAGGTTTATTCTGACTTCCCCAGCCCCTTCCACGTGACTTGACTTGGGAGTTTGGATCAAGTCACGTCCACATCGTGAACTAGGGAGAGAATCGGGCTGTTTAAAGATTAGGAGAAAGTGAGTACTGCAGATGATGGCGATTAGAGTCATGATTGTGGTGCTGGAAAAGCACAGCAGGTCAGGCAGCATCTGGGGAGCAGGAAAATCGACGTTTCTGGCAAGAGCCCTTCATTGGGAATGTCTGATGAAGGGCTTTCGCCCGAAATGTCGCTTTTCCTGCTCCTAGTTGCTGCCTGACTTATGCTTTTCCAGAACCACACTCTTGACCTGTTTAAAGATTAGCATGGACATGTGTGTGCTGGAGATATCTGTGCAAGTCCACTTTTTTTTGTCATTTACGTAAATGATTTGGATGAGAATCTTGCAGACAGGGTTCATGTGTTTGTGGCTGACACCGAAATACATAGTGCAGTGGACACTCAAGAAAATTGCCTGAGTATTTAATGGGACCTGGGGACTGTTGTGAAATAGTCAGCTCGGGGTGCAGTTGCATTTTGCATAAAACAGACATGAGCAGTAGGTAGGGTGGTGAAGATATTTGACACTAATGCCTTCATAGGTCAGAGTATTGACTTCAGGAGTTCAGACATGATGTTTGTGAGGCTGCTTTTGGAGGACACTGTCTAATTCTGGTTACTGTACAACAGGAAGCATCTTAAATTGCAAGGCATGCCGAAAAGACTTTGAAGATTGTTACCGAGACTAGGAGAGGCCAGATTGTTTGGGACTGCTTATCCCCTGAAGTGTAAGAGATTGAGGAGTCATCTTAAACATGTCAAAAAGGATGATGCGTATTGTGGCGATACTGCTCCTTCAAGGTTATTCTGTCCTTGTTCTCTTTTTCAGAGGGCTTGTAAAGGCTGAGGTTTTGATATGTCTGGAAAGGTCTACTTGAGAATGCTTTTAAGTGTTTTTTTTTTAAACAAGAGACTTGTACAGTGACGGGAATGGCGAGTTCTTCCAGTTGAGGGTTGCGTTTGATTTGGTTTGAGCAAGCTGTTTGGTTTGCAGCTGCTAGTTATGTTTTACCATGGGAACCCAAAGAAGCAGTTCCTTGCTGATGCTCTCACTTTCTTGCTGACATCTCTCCTGTCAGAACCTGTGTTTGATTTTACCTTTTAATGCCAAGGAGATGTTTATGGGAATATTGCAAATATTTGGAAGAGCACCATTAAGTTGCGATAGAGTTCAACTGGGTTTTCAGATAGATTGTTATTGTAAATTTGGTTCTTTGTTTTTTCTTTGGTGTTTTCTTCAGTAGCCTGTAAGTAAACAGTGTTTTAAGACTGGTTGGGCCAGCTGCATCACTCCTGGAATATTCACCATTCACCTGCCTAAAACAATGAGAAAAGTTGGAGTCTAGGCTCCCTTCTTGAAATGTTTTCAGGGGGTCTGGCCTGGTCCATAGCTGTAGACGTTACATAATGAATGTTGCCTTTCCCAGGGTAGGGGAGTCAAAAACGGGAAGGTATAATTTTAACGTGGGAGGGGAACTAGTTCACAGGGACCTGAGGAGCAACTTGTCCACAGAGGAACTTAAATGAAATGAATGCTGAAGGAAGTAGTAGATGCAGGTACAGTTTTGAACAGGTAAGTGAATAGTGAAGGTTTAGAGGGACAAGATCCAAACACATCGGCAAATGAACCGATTTTTATTTGGGATATGTGGTTTGGCATGGACAAGTTGGACCGAAGGGTGTGTTTGTATTGTGTTACTGAGACTCTTCAACATTCTGACAGTGTTCTGAGTGCACCCTGCAAACATTAGGTAACCTGTTACATTTACCTGTCGTGCTTAATAGGATGTGTTTGGCAAGACGAGATTAGTGTTAAATTACAGCTATAATCAGCTCTTGCGTCCCTGCTGTTTGCTCATTTTCTCTTGTCTTATAAATAAATGCTTAATTACTGTGTATAATTTTAGTGACTTTGGCTAGAATTCAAGGACACATTTGGATGAGTGTTATTGTTCTGCTTATTGACAAATGGGGTTCTAGCTCTGCGCCAGTTTGTATAGCTCCCCTGAGTTTGAGGGGGTCGTATCTTTGTTACAGTTTTTGGTCTCCTGAGACGTTTCAGCAATTGTATTAGTGCCTTGTTTGGAATGAAAGACATGCTGCGCTTCAGTCTCAATGGAATGAGCATTTATGATGAGTCCGAGAAGATGATAGCATGTTGTGAGCGTTTGTTTTGTTCCTGCACAGGCTAACGAAGCCATGTGAAAGACAAACGAGAGCAAAACTCTATCACTTTAAAGGAATAATGCCATATTCACATATGGTATGATTTTGTGTGAAATTGCATATAGCAGGATTTCACAGACACACGCACCATGCACCACGCACCCCCCCCCCCCCCCCCCCACACACACACACACACACCAACAACCTGGAGGAGATATCGTGTTGCACATGGCCCGCTGACTCCATCTGGTCCTGGGCCATGCTCAAATTCCTTTTTGGATGCTGACATGCAACCACATTATGTACTCTCCAGCCTTGCTACTGAGGAGCGCAATTGGGGTTCTTGTCACTGCATTTTGTCAAACGCTGAGTCCCAGTGATTCGTGTTCAATGTTGAATCATGCAGCCATCAGTACCTTGCCGCACAGATATCAGCTTTACTACATTCCTCTATGTCGCATCATTGCATTCCTTTATGTTGCATCATTGCACTTTGAAACACCTTTGACTACTGGAGCACTGGGCTTTTTGAGTCTTTTTCATCTTAGCTTTGGTTGTCCCATTTCAAATTTGGATCTTGAGCGTAAGGGTGTGGTTTGAATTACGTTGAAGGAGGAGAACCCTTACGGCAGACGTCTTTCACAATTGATATTGCAAGTGGTACTTCAGTTTTAACGCTATGTGGAGGTGGGAGACGCTGAATTCTGAAGTGGACATGTCTGAGCTGTTAAATGCTCTACATGGCATAACACCAAGCCAAAGTTGAGCCTGGCTCAGAGTTTCCAACAAGCCTATTTGTCTTTCACGTCAGCTGTCCATTAGCGCATGATTCTTTGTCTGGCCATTTTTCTTAGCTGCATAACACTTCATACTGAGCTGCCCAAAAATGAGAGTCAAATTTCATGTGTTTTGGGCAATCTGTCTGAATGTTTTGTAGCATTCTGTCTTAATGGCTTAACTGATTTTTTTTTGGTCTATGTCTCAGCTCCACACTGCACAAACCTTTTGAAATAGCAACAATTTTTATTCAAAGCCACAATATTGAAGGAAATCCTCATTGGCAGACAGCATCGAAACAGACCCCCTCAGTCCAACTCCTACATGCTGACCAGGTTTCCTAATATGAATCGGTCCCATTTGGCCCAAATCCCTGTATACCTTGCCGATTCATGTGCCTATGCAAATGTTTTGTAAATGAAGGTTGTAATTGTACTCACCTTGTCCACTTCATCTGGCAACTTGTTCCAGAAAGCAACCCCTCAGCATGAAAAAGTTGCCCCTCTGGTTCTTGTTTATCTTTCCCCTGTCACCTTAAACCTCTGCCCTCTAGTTTTGGACCCCCCAACCCTTCGGAAAGGACCTTGGTTATTCACCA
Organism: Chiloscyllium plagiosum; assembly: GCF_004010195.1. Taxonomy (NCBI): domain Eukaryota; kingdom Metazoa; phylum Chordata; class Chondrichthyes; order Orectolobiformes; family Hemiscylliidae; genus Chiloscyllium; species Chiloscyllium plagiosum. The sequence continues at coordinate 7,441,677 of NC_057751.1, forward strand.
TATCTATACCCCTCATGATTTTCTAAAAGGAGACCCTTCAACCTCTTGCCTTCCAGAGTAGCAAGTACTAGCAGCTGTTAGCCCCTCCGTGTGAGAAGATTATAAGATTGTGTTGCAATTTTGTGTCATTACATGACTAAATTCAATTTTGTACTCTCTCTCGGGACGAATAAGGGATGGAGCTGACGTGAGCTCACATCAGCGGTAATGCATGCCAGTGGACCTGTGGCTCAGATTTTGACCGTTTTGCGAGAGAAAATTGAGGGTGTGGAAAACAGACTGCATAAAGAAAAGGCCATTTACCTAACTGCATTTTTAATTGTTTTTTGTTTCTATCTGAGGCAGATTGTTTGGGATGCCCCTGTTGAGAAGAAAATGGAGTGTGTTCAGAAGGGGAAGAACAATCAGGTATGTTGAGAAGTTTTAATGTGATATGATTGGCTAATAGTTGCAGAAGCATTGTGCATAAGCACGTTAGAATAATGCATGCAACTTGAGCCAAATTGCAGGCTGTCAGCACACTGACATAAAATAATAGCCTTGATTTTGATCAGTTAAGCTGTTGTGTTTTTAAAGCCACTGAGGTTGAGCTGGTTGTGAGCAATTTAAGGAACATGAGTGTCATTGTACATTTTGGAGATGAAGCATTGACATTAGTGAGGAAAGCTCCACCTGCCAGTCTGATGCATGGAAGTAAAGAGCAATAAACGTGTCTGTCATTGCATGTAAGGCAACTGCTACAGTAATGCATTGGGACCAAACCCGGGGAGGTTTGAGAGTCAGTGTGTGCTGCTGAGCTGTGGTTGTGTTGTCATGATGCAGAACTGAAGTGTTGATTTGTTCTCCTTTCAGACTGACTGCTTCAATTACATTCGCTTCCTGCAGAACTTCAACAGTACTCACCTATATATCTGCGGGACCTATGCCTTTCAGCCCAGGTGCACGTATATTGTAAGTACTGTTTTATGTCCAAGGATACTGCCTCCTATGATCTTCCTTCAGAGCACTGTTGCATGAGACATAAAGGAAGGAGCAATGCTGAACTGTTATAGGTGCTAAGTCAAGGCAGGTGTAGCTTTTTTTAACCAGGTGGATCGAGGGAAATTTTATTCTGTTGCGTTATGCTTCCATCCCATTGCAATGAGGAACTATGCATTAAAGGAATATTGATCATTTTGTCTCTGAAGTAAAGCAGCATTCCATTACAAGGGCTGAACCCCTAATAAATATAATTTTGACCCAATGTTATTACGTGTGTTTTCTTTCAAATGAAGAGAGTATGCTGGCATGTCAAGGATAATTAAGGCTGCTGTCTGGTGCACCAAGTCAAACTGGCGTGATGACTACTCGATGGTCAACTTGAGGGGAGATTATGCTCATGGCTAAAATAAGCTGCTGGGTGCAGAGTGCAGGATTGAAGGTCATTTAGCAGTTTGGATCAGCAATTGGCTCGCTGAAAGAAGAGAGAGTGGTGGGGTTGATGGGGTATGTTCATCCTGGAGCTCCGTTACCAGTGGTGTGCCGCAAGGAACTGTTTTGGAGTCACTGCTGTTTGTTATTTTTATAAATAACCTGGACGTGGGCATAGAAAGATGGGTCAGTAAATTTAAGGCAAAGTTGGGGATAGTGTTGAGGAATGTTTTGGGTTACAGAGGGACATCAGTAAGATGCAGAGTTGGGCTGAGAAGTAGCAAATGGAGTTTAATGCGGAAATGTGTGAGGTAGTTCCCTTCAGAAGAAGGAATAGGAATGCAGAGTATTCGGTTAATAGTAAAATTCTTGGCAGTGTCGATGAACCGAGAGATCTGTGTTCAGGTACGTAGATCCCTGAAAGGTTCCACCCAAGTTGATAGGGTTATTCAGAAGGCATATGGTGTATTGGCGTTTATTGTTAGGGGTATTGAGTTTTGGAGCCATGATATCATGCTTCAGCTGTACAAGACACTGGTAAGGCCGCACCTGAAGTATTGCATGTAGTTATGGTCTCTGCATTGTAGGAAGGATTAGATTAGATTAGGTTTCCACATTACAGTGGCCTTGGGCCTAACAAGTCTACACCGACCCTCCGAAGAGCAACCCACCCAGACCCATTCCCCTACATTTACCCCTTCACCTAACACTACAGGCAATTTAGCATGGCCAATTCACCTAACCTGCACATTTTTGGATTGTGGGAGGAAACCGGAGCACCCGCAAGAAACCCTCGCAGAATGTGCAAGCTCCACATATAGTTGCCCGAGGCGGGAATTGAACCCAGGTCTCTGGCGCTGTGAGGCAATAGTGCTACCCACTGTGCCACCGTGCTGCCCATGGAAGTTTTGGAAAGGGTTCAGAGGAGATTCACTCTGATGTTGCCTGGTATGGAGGGAAGGTCTTAGGAGGAGAGGCTGAGGGAACTGATGCTGTTTTCATTGGAGAGAAGAAGGTTGAGAGGTGACTTAATCGAGACATATAAGATTGGGTGTGAGAGCCTTTTTCCTCAGATGGTGAAGGCTAACATGAGGGGACATAGCTTTAAATTGAGGGGTGACAGATTCAGGACAGATATCGGGGTAGTTTATTTATTTAGAGAGTCATAGGGGCCTGGAACGGCCTGCCTGCAACAGTAGCAGACTTGCTGACGTCAAGGGCATTTAAATGGGCATTGGACATACATATGTAATGGTGTAGGTTAGATGAGCATCAGATTAATTTCACACGTTGGTGCAACATGGAGTGCTGAAGGGCCTGTATGGCGCTGTAATGTTCTGTATTCGATGATACTGTTCCTTTGTTTTGCCCAAGTAGCCCAGCATTTGTTGTGCTTCAGTACACATCCAGTATTGAGAAAGCTTTCAAAGAATCTGTTTCTGTCAGCCTTTTGCCATTTGCACCCCTTGGATATAAATTGATCCTCACCAAGAGGAAAATCAGCCTTTTCCTCCTAGTTGCCCTGCTCTGCTGATGGGCTGGAGTGAGCAGACTACAATTTCAAGCCATCGTATTGTCAGCTATGCTACTGACTCTGGGCATCAGTCACGTCTCGCTACAGGGCAGTAGAATTCAACTGGTTATCTCCCACCAGGCTGACAACTGACCCCCCACCCATGGCTGTTTGTGTCTTGTTTGCCCAAGTTGTAAATTAATAGACATCGCAGCTCTCGTGGGGCTGGGCAGATGCACATTAGGTGGTCACCCAGTGGTTCCATCCTCTGCAAAGTCGCAAAAAGCTAGAGTTGAAGAATAACGGCTTGGAGAGTGGAAGACAGTTGAAATTCTGCCGAGAGTCTACTTTTTCCATCAAATGAATGGTTGGTTGTGACAGCATTGTTAAGGAAGCTCTGAATAAAGCCATCATTTCACTAGTGCCAGAGTTTAGGGGACGATCAGGAACCACAGAAATTGTGACGTGAATGTCAGTGAAGGCTATGATGGTGTATTTTGGTTATAAGTCAGGGATGTGAGAAGCTTCAGCGATGGGTGAGATGGCAGCATTTAATGAAATTTCATATCTGAAAGGGGTGTATTAACAACCAGCTGGTTATTTGCAAGTGTCAGATGGAGTGACACCAGCAAGGGGCATTGCTGGTTGAACACAGGAAAGATTTGGAATGGAGTTACCATGGGAGGAAGTGATGAAGTATCGTTTCTCCTGCCCATAATCCTGCAATGGGCTTCACCCAGTTCTCCCTGTTGATTGCTTTGCTTTGGAAATCTTTTATCAGCTCTACTTTGCCAGTGTTCTGGGGTGGGAAGGCTTTAATGCCTTTAATACATGGCAATTATCTACTGTACAGTACCGTTCCTCGTTGACTCTGTACTTCTCAACCTGTATGCTCTCTCAGGAGTATACTTAAGTTGTCATGTACACCGTTACTTGAGTTCCTAAATCATTTTCATTAACCCCTTGTTATTAGGTGACAGCAACTTTTGTTGATGTCTGTCGTCAAATGTTTTGATGTCACTAACCCTTGGATAAATGTTTTGATGTCTGGTCCAGAACCTGTTGTGTCTTGTGTTTTTTTCTGAATGAGTGTTTCCTATTACTGTATCTACACAAAGTGTTCAAATGAGTGAACAGTTGCTGCTTTATAAAAAGGAATAAAAATGTGTTTTAAAAAATAATTTCACAGGAGGTGCAAAATTTCACTTTAAACCAAATGGCCATGGAAGATGGGAAAGGCAAGTGCCCTTATGACCCTGCAAAAAGTCACACTGGTCTGATTGTGGGTGAGTACATGAGGATATAACTGAAGAATCCTTCAAAGCAAGCATTTGTAGTTTTTGGAGCTGCATTGTTTGGTCATTGTGGAGAAAACGTTTCAGATAGTTTCAGCTGTTTCTCTCTGGTCCATATATAGAAAAACCATTCTGTACGTGTGAAACAGAGACATTTGAATGCACAGTCTGTGTCTGATGCTGCTGTGGGTCTTGGGTTTAGAGTGGAGCTCGAGCCTCTGTTGCATGTCAATTCATGGGTTTGTTCACAAAAACAAAGTGGTGCATGTCATCACTCCACTCAGGGAGCCATGGAACAGATTTTTCCTACAAGATCAGATGGTGCTCAGGCATCACAGAAAAGGAAGCAACATTTCGACATTTGGTAGCTGACTGGAAGTGCTCTGCTGCAGTCTTAGTTAACATGATTGAGCTTTGAAAGACATCCTTTCTCCTCATGAATTCGGTTTAAGAACAAGAGAAAATGCTATCTGCTTTTTATTCTGCTGTACTAAATGACTTCATGTATTAGTTAAGGAGACGACCAATGAGGAGTTGAGTTGAGTTATTAGGATATGTTGGAGTTGAGAGTTAGGTGCTGGCTCAATCGCAGAAAGTAACAGTTGCATGCTTTCTGAAAGTAGCGGAATATGACCGAAGCGAGTGATGGCAATTTTGGAGAAGATTGCAGCAGATTGACCAAAAGTAAGTGGTGTGCAGGTTTGTCTTAGATTGCACCTTCACCCATTTGCTGCATACTTTGTACTGGGAGTTAGCTTATTCAGCTTGGCTGCACTTGTTCAAGGTAGGAAGCATGCAGGGGGAAAAAGTAAGTCAGGATTGCTGATCATACTGTGTTCAAGTAGCTCTGGTCAAAAAGCATATGTGAATGAAATGAGTCTGGTTGCAAAACAATTCATGCCAACTAAGTCCTGTATGGGATGTTGAAATTAAAGCAACCACAATGACAGTGATATTCTAGCATGTTAAGAAGATTCTGGTCATGGACAAAAATGACTTTGACTGTGATCAATCTGAGAGAAAATCAAAATGGGTCTCACATGAGGCAGCAGGAACAGGGGGTGCAGTTCATGCTTCACAAATGGTCATAAATGAGTATAGCCGTACTATGTAATGTGCAAAATCCAATCTGTCACTCATTTGGAGCAAGCTGCAAGTTTGAGGTGCTTGACAATGATAACAGCAGTTGGAGAGAACGTGCATGACTGTGTACATGGTAAGGATGTGGCACAGGTTTTAACTAGTGGTCAGTGAAATGAGCACCTGGAAACAAACTGAAAGACGCTCAAGGTCTAAGTGATTCATTTGGAAGTCAGCAGCTTGGGTGATTGCCCAATGATTTTACTTTGTTTTTTCTTCTAAACGATTTATGAATTCACTGCTGTGTCCAGGAAAATTAAGGACTCTGCGTTGTTTTAAGTCTGACTGAGCAAAGAGTCTACTACAAATGGTTTCTGGGTCCAAGTTGTTAATTGTTTACTGATTAAAATTGTACAGAGAGAAGTTTGGCAATTGTGCACAAGGAAACAAATTGTGCAAGTCTACAATGTTGTGAGTCTGGACTTGTACAGGGTTGGATAGGACGTTTGAGCCTGATAGTGATAGCCCACCAATCCAAACAGCAGAGCAATAGTTGCTCATCTGGGTTTGCTCGGATTCCCTTTTGCATCACATCATGAGTTGTTCTGCAACACAAGTGACATTTGGCTTGTAATGCTGCTTTTTATTCCTCTCTCACTGCAGATGGGGAGTTATATTCTGCTACGCTGAACAACTTCCTTGGCACAGAACCAGTTATTCTGCGCAACTTGGGGCCTCACTACTCTATGAAGACGGAATATCTAGCGTCCTGGCTCAATGGTAAAGTCTTTGTTATGGTTTATTTTCTTATCAATGATCAGTGAGTGCATGGAGAATGAAATACTGCCCATGGTAGATATGAAATGCTGGAATGAAGTCAGGTAAAACCCAGGTTAGTTGTGGAATGCAAGTCTCTCTTCATTGGGTCATGAAATGCTTCCAAGGCATTTGAGCCTAGGTCACATGCAGGGTCAAAATCAAGAGCCAGATGCTGGTGCACTGTACCAGCAAAACAGAAAGCTTTGATCATGAAGATACATTGGAAACTGGATAATACGTAGATGCAACGCATTGTCGTCGAGGATAAAAATCACACAACACCAGGTTATAGTCCAGCAGATTTATTTGGAAGCACTAGCTTTCGGAGCACTGCTCCTTCATAAGGCGATTCTCCACAACCACCTGATGAAGGAGCAGCGCTCCAAAAGCTAGTGCTTCCAAACAAACCTGTTGGACTGTAATCTGGTGTTGTGTGATTTTTTTACTTTGTACACCCCAGTCCAACATCAGCATTTCCAAATCATGACTCTTCAAGGATGACGTTTGTTCAGTCATTCAAGGTGCCTGGTTCAGCTATGATTGTAAGTTGAGTGGAGATGCTTGGTTGTAAAACAAGGTCCCTGGGGATTGTGGTTTACAGTACCCCCAATGTAGGACAAAGTATATCAGATGACAAACGCATGGCAATGTGCATCATTGACTTCAATCCAAGCAGTAAGACTAAAAATTAAAAAGGCAGTTATCAAATGGATCATGGGTTGATGGAATCATTTTGAGATATTTTGTGTCCACAGTACATTTTGAGACTCAGCAGTGAGCAGGTAATATTTGACTTGGCATTACACTACGATCGCATTATGTCATGACCTGTTTCTTGATGCACACTGAGGTACTGCAACCACGTGAATTTCAATATATCCAGTTAAGCAAAGAGAAGATTGGGTCTCTGATGTTTAAATGATCTTCAGGACATATGTGGGAATGAAAGCGGAGCTGTCTGAAGTGAATTGGGCACATGTGGCTATGAGACAAAAAAATGTATACAGACAAGTCATAATCAACAGTTAAAGAAGGCATGAGACAAGTCTCAGGAGAAAGATGTTCAAGTGTAGGAGGAAGCTAGCAAGCAATGTGCATGGATAGCAAGACTCAGCATAGGAATTGGAGAAGGAAGATTGTCAGTCCAGTGAGTGGTGGCCCTTTGAGATTTGGATAGAATCACAAGATTACAACATGTTATTGACAGAGAGGAGGATACCAAATATTCCACTAATGGGCTGACAAGGCTCAACTGGAGACGGATGTCATACTATGATCTGAGGTGTTTCTAAAGGCTGTATGAAAGAAAAGTCTGTAAAATGTGGCAAGGTTACTTCAAACAAGCATGAATCAAAGATAAGCATTAAAGTCATGAAGCCAGGAAGGTAGAAAACAAAACTGATAGGTTAGTTAGCCTCCTTTCTGCAGAGATGATCAAATGTTCATGATATTCTAACTGGTTTGCAGTGTGGGGGGTTATCTTGAGATTCCCAGGAAGATTCAGCATGCCTTCCTCAACATTTAGGCTATCCATGGTACTCTTTGGTTTCATAGCCAAGTGCTAACTCAATTCAAACAGCTCAGCTTTCAATCCTGTGTATGTCCTGAAATTAATTTAAAAATCAGAGACCGAACTTCTCTTTGCCTAACTGGATGTAATGAAATTCACATGTGGTTGCAGTACCTCAGTGTGCCTCAGGAAAGAGGTCATGTTCATTCTGTATTCAATAGTGTCTCCTGGAAGTTGGATTGCAGAAGGCTTTTCATCTCACTGAACAAAGTCAAAGGTGACAGTGTAGGGGTTGGATAGTATCCTGAATAGAAGACTGATGAAAACAGAATGCATACATGGTACTTGGCTGCAATGACCTAGATAAGCTAAGTGAATAAGTATAAATTAAAATTGGACATGAGACCACCATACGTTATTAACTATATTCTGAAGAAGATATGAAAAATGTGGTGCTGGAAAAACACAGCAGACTAGGTGAATTGGCCATGCTAAATTGCCTGTAGTGTTCGGTAAGGGGTAAATGTAGGGGTATGGGTGGGTTGCACTTCGGCGGGACGGTGTGGACTTGTTGGGCCGAAGGTCCTGTTTCCACACTGTAAGTAATCTAATCTAATCTAATCTAATCGAAAACCAGGCAGCATCTGAGGAGCAGGAAAGGGCTTATGCCTGAAACGTCGATTCTCCTGCTCCTCGGATGCTGCCTGGCCTGCTGTGTTTTTCCAGCACCACATTTTTCAACTCTGGTCGCCAGCATCTGCAGTCCTCACTTTCTCCTGAAGAAGGTATCTCCTGAAGATGGTTGTTAATCAGTGACCAAATGGACAAGAATCTGGCACATGGAGTATCAACATGGGACAATGACAAGTTCAAATTTGGTGTGAAGAATAAGCATTTAGCTATTGCAACAGTGATTAAGTGGAAGTTTGTAAGTGCAGGGAGATTTGGGTTTTGTGATGCATGATTTGCACCAACGTTGTGTGTCGGAGAGACACACAGAACAAGCACATAGGCTGAGAGCACATTTCCAATACTGCTTTTGAACTCTTTCCCTTAAGATCTAAAAGGGAGGTCACGGGTGGTTTTATTTTCAAATTCAGCTGATAAACTGAAGCAGGCCATTTAGCCCTTAACCTTGACAGTGACTGGTCTGCTGTTGACATTGACTCTTTAATGCCCTTAACTCCACATTGTTTCAAACATACATGCAAGTTCTTCAGTGACTTCTGGTGATCTTGGAGAAAGTGAGGACTGCACATGCTGGAGGTCAGAGTGAAGAATGTGGTGCTGGAAAAGCACAGCTGGTCAGGCAACACCCAAGGCGAGGAGAATCAGTATTTTGGGCGTAAGCCCTTCACCAGGAATGAGACTTGTGGGCAGGACGGCTGAGAGATAAATGGAAGGGGGAATGTAGGTAGATGAAGGTGGGGGAAAAGGTGATAGGTCGGAGAGGAGGGTGGAGCGGACACGTGAAGAGGGTGGTACTGAGTTGGAAGATTGGATCTGGGATTAGGTGGGGGTGGGGGGAGGGAAGTGAGGAAACTGGTGAAATCCATATTGATCCCGTGTGGTTGGAGGATTCCAAGGTGGAACATGAGGCGTTCTGCCTCCTGGTGTCAGGTGGTTAGGGTTTGGCTATGGACGAGGCCCAGGACCTGCATGTTCTTCATGGAGTCGGAGGGGGAGTTGAAGTGTTCACCCACGGGGCAGTGGGATTGATTGGCATGAGTGTCCCAGAGTTGTTCTCTGAAACCATGTCTCCATCAGGGAGACAGGATGCCAACTCGCCTCTACATCGGGGAGACAGGGCGACAACTTGTGACCCTATCTGTGTTTCAGAGAGCCCATTTGATCCACGCTACCCAACACCCCCCGGCACCTTCTGCCACCGCAAGTAGTGCGAAAACCTGCACATGAACCTCCTCCCTCACCTCCGTCCAAGGCCCCAAAGGATCCTTCAACATCTGATAGAAATTTACCTGTCCTTCCGCACAAGTTATCAACTATATCTGCTGCACCCGATATGCTCTCCCCTACATTGGGGAGAGAGGTTGCCCACTTGCGGAACGCTTCAGAGAAGATCTCCGGGACACCCGCATCGACCAACCCCACCATCCTGTGGCCGAACAGTTCAACTCCCCCTCCCACTCCATCAAGGACATGGAGTTCCTGGGCTGCCTCCATCACCACACCCTGGAGGAAGAACGCCTCATCTTTTGCTTTGGTCCTGCGTGGTTGGAGGGTCCTAATGTGGATTTCACCAGTTTCCTCATTTCCCTTCCCCCGGTCCTCAGCCTCCAACTTGGCACTGCCTTCTTGACCTATCCATCTTCCTTCCCACCAGTCCACTCCACCCTCCTCTTCAAGCTATCACCTTTTCCCCCACCTTCATGTACCTATAGCATTCCCAGATACCTCCCCAGCCCCTCCCTGGTCCACAAGCCTCATTTCTGATTAAGGGCTTATGCCCGAAATGTCAATTATTGTGTTCCTCTTGTGACCTTGATTGCAGAAGTAGATGGGGCAGATAATATGAAGCTTTCATGACACTCTGGGAGAGGATCAATACTTGGAACAAGAGGGTTGTATTCTGTGGATAGGTTGAGGCTACCAATCATTTAGTGATTGGTGCCTAGACTGAAGATGTTGATTGGGTTTGATAAGATGTGGAAAGGTTGCTGCATCTTGTCTCAGGGCCTAAGTGTGGGAGTTTAAAGATAAAAATTCTGTTTCAAAGTGATCAAGGGAGTCAAAAATATAAATTGGATTTGACAGGGGTGGATCAAGTGAATCACAGCACAGCACATCAGGTTATCTTCGAGACGAATGTGAAAATCGAAATCTGAACAGATCAGTACTGAGGGGCTGAATGTTGGAAATTGTCTCTTCCTTTGCAGTCTGCTTTGGTTCCACTGTTGTAATGGCACCCTGATTTCTTGGGTGGCCATTAGGAAATTGGAACCACAGAGCACAGCTTAAGGTCATCTCATTTCATCATTCACTCCCCCCCCCGCTCAATCTAGTTATATTTATTTGTGTACTACCAATCCACCAATAATGCAGTAACTCCGGTTCGGGCAGCCAGATGTAATGTGAGCCTTTTGGGATGCAAGTGTCAACCTCTGTTATACAGCAGTTTAGGACCCTTGCTGCATTGCAGAATGCATTGTCTGATAACAGCCCATTTCAGTAGGCTGTTGTGCTATCTTGTCCAGTATTGCCCAAGTCAGTTGGTCAGTGAGAATGGGATTAGGGCATTTTCCTGTTTGGATGCAGACTTTGCAGATCTGAATTTGAGAGCATTCCAAGAGCAGTCAGTGATCTGAATTATAAGCAACTAAATATTGTGTGCTAGTTTTGGCTTGTTCCAGTGGTTGAAGATGGCTTGGTCTATGATATGCCATTCTGTGACATGCCAAAATGGGATCTCTTGCTGAAGTCTGCCGGGGGGTTGCGATCTCTCAGAAACAAGCCCTGTGCCAACATCTAACCAGATTTGCAACTATTCACTTGGAGATGGTCAAATGCATTCTTCTCCATCGCGGAGGGAGGGAGTGGAGGGGTGCTTTGTGACTTTTTGATCTGATCTATGAAAAGGCATGCTTGTAAGTCATAGATGCTAGTTTGTAAGGAGTACACATCATTGTGAGACTGGAGACTGTGGTGCTGCAAAAGCACAGCAGGTCAGGCAACATCTGAGAAGCAGGAAAATTGACATTTCGGGCCCGAGCCCTTCATCAGGAGGGTAACTTGGAAACCTTTGGTGGTCTTTGTTCCTGAGATCAAAACAATTGTTGGAAAATGTCAGCAGGTCTGGCAGCAGCTGAAGAGAGAAATTGGAGTTAGCGTTTTGGGTCCTGTAACCTCCCCTCCCCTTGGCACATCTGTTCTTTTGGTTTTTGCTCACAGTTCCCAGTTTATGTCATAGAACATAGAACATAGAACAATACAGCGCAGTACAGGCCCTTTGTCCCTCGATGTTGCGCCGATCCAAGCCCACCTAACCTATACTAACCCACTATCCTCCATATACCTATCCAATGCCCGCTTAAATGCCCATAAAGAGGGAGAGTCCACCACTGCTACTGGCAGGGCATTCCATGAACTTACAACTCGCTGAGTGAAGAACCTACCCATAAC